>NC_079147.1:79409907-79464050 GCF_945859685.1 Eupeodes corollae | reverse complement strand
GACGAACTGTACGGGCTGTTCAGCGACGTAGACTTAGCCAGAAGAGTAAAAGTCCAACGACTAAGATGGCTGGGTCACGTAGAGCGCATGGAAACCAATGCTCCGGCCCGGAAAGTCTTCGAATCCGCATCCACAGGACAGTGCAGTAGAGGAAGACCGCGGATCAGGTGGCGCGCACAAGTGGAAGGTGACCTCACCCAACTTGGAGCGCGAAACTGGAGACATCTAGCTAGGGACCGAGCTAGATGGAGAAGTTTGTTGGGTGAGGCCCTAGTTCACACAAGACTGTAGCGCCACCTTAAGTAAGTAAGTAAGTAAGTAAGAAATAAATAATTCCCTTCTTCTACTCATGGGGAAAGCTTGCGGTGATCCAGGCTTCTTTTATGAGCGGATGAAGCAGTTCGCTTGATGACGTTGGCACTGTTTTTAAAAGATCTGCGGGAATTCCATCAAGTTCTACCCCTTTGTTGTTCTTAAGTGCTTTAATTGCGGCAACAATCTCATTTTTGCTTGGAGGTGCGGTGCGGATTCGGGTCTTAGTTTCTTCAGGCACTCTAGAAGGTATCGGCTGCACGTTGTTTACAAACATTCAAAATTCAGCAGACCATCTTGCCATTGACAGTGTGTTGATAACGCTTCCGACTATTAAACCTCGCTAAAAAGAACTCGAAACATTTGGAAACAATTTTAAGAATGACAACATTTGTAAAGATTTTGTTTAGATTTAAAGATAAGGTACAATTCTCTACTATTTTATGTCCCTACCCAACGAACCTTCTATAGCTCCAACAATCCTTTATCTTATGTGCTTCGAAGTGTAAATTTGAACTTGAGTATTTTTTTTTATTTTAACTTCAGTACTCCTACCTTAAGACTCCGTCTTCGGAGTCACCCTTCCTCGTCACACAATATTTGGTTAAGTTCTTATTTTGTCAATGTTAGATTAAGGATAAGCTTGTACTAAGCCGGGGGTTTTAATTTCGCTAAAGCTTAAAATAAGATTAATATGAACACGGTATATTTCTTTCAGCAGAACTTTAGAGTATCAATTCTTGCAAGTGGTTATATTTCAATTTTAAAGAAAAATTCTTTCCTGGATTTTTAGTTGTTGATTATTAGTTTAATAGGCATAGATGTGGTTAATTTCTTGATGGCAACTTCATGAGTCGTGGTACCCGTGGCATGATGGTTAGTGCGTTGGACTGTCATGCTAGAGGTCTTGGGTTCGATCCCTGCCTATGCCATCTAAAGTCTTTTCACGGGTACTGCCTCTTGCGAGGAATTGACAAATTCTCCAAGAGTAACTATTGTCATGAAAAAGTGCTTTCTCAAAAAATTAGCCGTTCGGAGGCGGCATATAAACTGTAGGTCCCCTCCATTCCTGACAACATTACTCGCACACAGGAATGGTTGTGAGTTGTAAGTCACTAGGCCTTGGTTCTCAACGGACTGTCGCGCCACCCAATTTATTTTTTTTTAACTTCATGAGTCACTCAGAGGAGGACGTTACACAAGCAAGGTATCATGATACTTAAATAATGACATGTAAGCAATAATAAATAATAATAAATAATAAGCTGTATAAAATCAAGTGGAAAGGTAGAAAGTTTGCAGGAAGGAAAATTCTACAAATGTAGAATATTCTATTGAAGTCCAAAACGTTGGTAAAATGCTTAAGCTCCTAAGATGAAGACTTGTTTAAAAGATGCCATAACCGTACAAGGGTTGTCGAGCCGATTACAAAGATGAAGGTGCCAAGGTTTGAACATGAAGTATGGAAGAAGGTCCTGCTCAGCTTAAAGACTAGAGATGAAATGCAAAATAAAAATAATCAACAAAATTCTTATTTTACAGAAATAGTTTCCGTAATTGGAAAATTTGTTGCAATCCTGAAAGCATTTAAAACGTGTGGTTGTTTAAGTGTATATTCCTCTATTTTAGGCTCTGGACCTGCAAGGTTACCAGAATTCTTCTAGGAATGAAGTCCACCTTATCCGCGTATTATTGGAATATCATAAATCATGAAATTTGGAACTCCACGCAATTATCGAGTTCTTAAACTATTTCTTAAATTAAATTACTTAGGTAACAGAATAATTTTATAATAATTGTTCACATATCATCTTGTTTCCATCCTCTTACAAATATTTCTACAGATATTTCATATTTGTAAACATATGTATATGATAATTCGTACACAGACGTATGCATATGCAACAAAGGTATGTAAATAAATATTTGAATATAATTTTCCATTTCTCAAAGCCTGAGATAATTTCCTGTTTGACATGTCAACGTGACATTTTAATATCCGCAGATATGTGCTTGTACCGTCTCCCGTCGCCGTTGAACGTTGGGTTGTATAATATCCATTGTCTCTGAATGCTGATATGCTAGCAGCATATTTCTCGAAAATTCCAACTTATCATTGAGCAATTATGTTTCTGAGTAGGCATGTTGTTATGCTATTTATGGCATAAAATATAAATATGCATAATAATAATGTGTTATAGCATATATTACTCGACTCGCTCTTCGAGGCGTTATGAACTTCACTCTTCTTTAATTTCCCATATTGCTCTGCGTCTGCACTTCAACATGAGTTTTCACATTTTGACAGTTCTTGTTGTACACCATATTTACGTAAAATGTTATAGTTAAATTTTGACATTTACGAATAAATAACTTTCAATTGTAAACCTTACACAACTTAAAATAAAAAACATTCAAAGACCCACAACTTCACCCAGGACTCTTCGTTATTGGTACAACCCGCTCAGCACAACGCTGCCACTGACATATTATTCCCTATACAACAAACGGTTCTTTGCCATCAGTGCGCCTTGCGCGCTATAAGACTGACAATAACGGATATTTGTATGAGTATACAAGTAGGATATTCATTCTTATAATGCTTAAACAAGGATGTAAAATTGTGGGAGGGGTGCATCTGTACTGTATTGTCCTTGTTGTTTCTGGCACATTTAATTAATTTTTAAATTTCACAAATAACATGGCGATATCATACAAAAGAACACGGAATTCCATTGCTGAATGAATGACTGACTGACACAAAAGAAAATATATTTATATTTATGTGTATGTAAAAGTATGACGAAAAATGTGAATTGCACATATGTACATTTCATAGTCCTGCAAAAATATAACTATATCCTTGTGGATAAGCATAAGCATTTGCGGGAGGATATGAGGGACCATTGTTCCACACAGTTTGGTCTAAAGCATATATCTGTTATCTTACAGTTACAGTGCACATAAAATGGATGAGCTGAGCATGTGTGACAGGATATTTTATCAACTTCTCTCGTATATATAAACTCTTGAAAGGAATACTAGGAACCTATCCATTCCACTCCACCCCCACCCGCCACGCCAGCCGCCATTATGTTGAGTTAATGTATACAACTTTCGCGTTATATGTTCACTTGGTCCTTAGTCCTTGCTTACACACATAATAGCGACCGCAGGGGTCCTTTGATGATGATGACGATGATTCAACTCTAATGTGGATGGAGCTTCTATGGATACACCTACTCTGAAGTCTTTTATAAATAATTACTTGAATACCAACCAAGAGTGCAAAAGAAAACTATTATCTTGTGAAAGGATGCACTTTCCTGGACGAAACCCACATACACAAATACACAGTGCTGTTCACACTGTGAGTGTCAATTTAAGAAAATAACATTCAGCGATCGGTTAAAACAGTTATTTGTTGCCTTATTTTACATTATCAGGACCCCGATGAATTAGGGTATTTGGTAAGAGACAAGATCTTTGGAATGAGCCCAGGAACAGTCTTCATTTCTATGCTTTTCATCCAAGACTATTTTCATAAATATTGACATTCAAGTCTGGTGACAAATTGTTAATTTACAACTTAAAACTGTCAAAATCTGTTCCATAAACATTTTGTAAAATTGTAGGATCATACCCACAAGTTGTCACTATAAAATTGTAAGTAAGTATAAGTATGACAATGACAAAATTTTCACGCGAATGTGTCAACAGATGAAAATGACAAAATTGTCATCACAAATTGGACATTTCTATGAAATACAGATTTGTCAGACAAGAGTTACAATTTTGTAGAATTTTCATCTGTCAATTTCTATGATATAGGGCCCAAGGCTAAGTACCCTATCGTATACCACGTGCGTTTCAAGTGAAGAGTAGAAGTAGATGCAATTTTCTTGTCTTATTTGAGGATTATAATTTCTAGAACCCTTTCACTCCCTTTTTTTAAATTAATAATAAATAAAGTATGAGAAAGTGTTCAAATGTTAGACATATGCATTCAAGAGGACACAAGCGTCCACAGGTATTTCTCAAAACACACCTCTGTCTATTAACTCCAGCTCTCACCTTCCCGGGGTGAACATCGTGTGCCTAGTACCTTAACTGGATATGGGGTCCAAACTCAGTAGAAAGTTGTTGGGGTCAGAAAACGAGAGAGGGGGACAGGTGTTTCCACTAGGACACCTCTCCTTATCCAGACGGTAGCGGAATAATTTCCGAGATGAAATCAAAGGTGGCGTCTACAGTTCCAGTAAGGTTGAACTACTTAGTGAACACCTTATAGGGCTTCTACGACTTATTTGGAGCCCAGGCCTGTAAGGAGCGGCTAATCTGGCTCCCCGTACTTGGAGTTTTAAAAAGGATCTGGGCCCAAGGTTTGGGGTTGTGCCCTCATGGTTACCTTCTGACCACGTAAAGAAACACCAACAAGCCTCGGATACGGACGGATTTACTGTTGACAACCTACGCAAACGAATTATGGACAACAAACTTCGGACAAGCACGTCCCTTAACAGACCGCGTGCAGCCGAAGAACTAGCAAAGGCCCTAGACTGCTATAAAGCAGACATCACCTCCATCGAGGAAATACGATGGTATTGGCCGAGCAAAAAGAAGATGACAAAACTGCGACATTTACTATGGTGACTGCTACCAAAAAAAACCAACAGCGCTTATTTGGATGCGGCTTTATCACTGGAGCCAGACAAAGGCAACAAGTCTTTAGCTATAGTTGCATTAACGAGCGCCTCATGACCATCCGCATCAAGGCTAAATTCGGCAACATTAGTCTGATGTGCGCTCATTTCCCCCACAGAAGATTAGGATGACAACACCAAAGATATGTTCTTCGAGCTCTTAGACAAAACATATGAGCAGTGTCCTAGCTACGATATTTAAATTGTCCTGTATGGTTTTCATGACAAGCTAGGAAGGGAAGACACCTTTGGTGGAATAATCAGGAAAAACAGCCTGCATGACAACACTTCCGACAACGGATTCAGGCTCATAGATTTTTCTGCGGGGTGAAACGTCATGAAAGACAGTACGTGTTTTCCACACCTCAACATTCACAAAGGAACTTGGAGTTCCAGATCAATTTACCGTCAACCAGATTGACCATATTGCGATCGATGCCAGACACGTTTCCAGCATCATGAATATCCATACTTTCCAAACTAACATCGACTCGGACCACTACATCGTTGTAGCCACCAAGTTAGCACTTCAGGTTTCCAGACACAAGGCAAAACAGAGAGATGCTGGAAGAAGGTACAACTTCGAACGGCTACAATCGTAAGAGATCGCCAAATCTTTTTCCGACCGAGTTACAATTAATCTCCCTCGAATGTATAAACAACATTGCCACGATGCCGCCTCTGATGTGATGGGTTTCAACCAGCCACCAATAAATAACTCCTGGTTTGACGAGGAATGTCGGCAGGCAAATATAGCCAAACAACAGGCATGCAAAGCTGCGCTGCATAAAAGGACGAGAGATGCTCATGAGCTCTATGAACAGAAAAGACAGAGAAGAACACCGACTTCTCACAAGGAAATAGAGAGTGCATGCAGTAGAAGATGTTGAGAGGTTTAAAAGAAGGAATGAAGTTCGAAAGTTTTATGAACAAGGGAAACGAAATTCACAAGTATATAAACCAAGAACCGATGCTGCAAGGACGAAAGTGGAAACATAACAGTGGAATCGTCAACAACCTGATAGGTCCTTATCAGTCTGCTTTTAGACCAGGTAAGTCCACCGTCGATCAAATATTCACATTACGGCAGATCCTGGAAAGAAAACCAAGAACCCACCATCTTTTCATCGATTTCAAGGCCGCAGAGCATCTACAGGAACGAGCTGTACAGAGCCATGTCTAGTATTGGCATCTCCACCAAACTGGTCCGTTTGTGCAGGTTCACCATGGAGAATTTAAGCTACTCTATAAAGGTTGGAAACATCTTAACAGAACCTTTCAAACACAAAAAGGTTTTAGGCAAGGTGATGCGCTGTCATGCGATTTTTTTAACATCGTACTTGAAAGAATAGTGCAGAGCTCACACGTCAACACTAGAGGCACTATCTTTCAAAAGTCTGTCCAATTACTAGCATAGCTGATGACATTGACATAATCGGAAGAACTCAGTGTGATGTCAATGGGGCTTTTGAGTATTGAGGCAGAGGCGGCAATAATGGGTTTAACGGTTAATGAGGGCAAAACAAAGTATTGTAAATTCGGGAAGCAGCTGCCTTAAACTGCGAGTATAAAATTTTATACAAAAACCTACTTAGAAGTACATGCTGTCGTCAAGAAAGGACATACAACACCGACATCTTGGTCAAAACGTCACAACCAACAGACATAACTTTGAGGTAGTCAAGGACTCCGTCTACCTAGGCTCCGCTGTAAACGCAAAAAACAACACAAGCGCTGAGATCAAACACAGAATAATTCTTGCTAACCGTTATTTCCTTGGAGTAAGAAAGCAATCGAGTGGTAAAGTCCTCTCTCGAGGGACCAAAGTGTTGCTATATAAGACCTTTATCATCCCCGTCCTGCTATAAGGTGCAGAAGCATGGGCTATGACAAAAGCGGATGAAAGCACCTTGGGTCGCTTCGAGAGAAAAGTTCTTCGTGTGATCTACGCTCCCGTATGCATCAAAGGGGAGTGGAGGAGAAGATGGAACGACGAGCTGTACGGGCTGTACAGCGACGACGTAGACTTAGACAGAAGGGTAAAAGTCCAACGACTAAAATGGCTGGGTCACGAAGAGCGCATGGAAACCAATGCTCCGGCCCGGAAAGTCGCACAGCACTGTAGCGCCACCTTAAGAAGAAGAAGATCCAAACATTTCAAAAAGTGACAGTTTGTGCAAATAGAAAAAGGAAATAAGCTTAAAGCCCTATAAATTACAATTCTTAACTGCTGAATGGATCATTCTATCCACTGAAAATCGATATGACATCTATAAGAATAATTGTGAAGATGTTTATGGTTTTAGCAAATTCCTTAAAGTTTAAGTAGCCATTTGGTGATTCTAACTTTAGTAAAACGTTAAGAGATATTTCAATGTTTTAATTGTTTAAAAATAGTTATATCTTTCGCATTTTTGTAAATGGTTAAAAATGTTGCACCATTGCTTTTCTTATCCCTTCTACCAGATCTATACGGATTCTTTTTCTTCTATTCAATTCGATGACTTATAATATTTAAAAAATAATGATTTGATGGTGTATCTATTTTAAGTTTTTAACATTTTTATTTTTATGATTTTCCTATATTTAGAAATAATTCAATTTCTATTCAGAACATTTTGTCCAGCACTGTTTTGTTATAATGTTTCCAAGTACTTGTACTTCCATAGAACCGCGTATGCTCCAATTACTATTAGGACAAGCTTTAATGACTGGGCGTTGAATTGTCACCGCAGGCAACATAGGTCGTCTAAATACGTACCACATTATAGTACCTACAAAGTATGCAGTCATTTGCTTGTTCGACACAAATTTTAGTGCAGGTCCTTGATTTTCCGAAACCTCTCCATACAAACATGTGTACATATGTACACTGAACAGTAGCATATAAATGGTTCACCCAAATTCAAAGGATACCAAACATACCTCATGATGATGGCGCTTATGTTGGAACCGTACTCTTTGAGAAGATTTGTGTTAAATCCACTTCCTTTCGATTCACTATCACTATCATATATATCGAGGATAACTTCCACTCACACTCACACTGATACTGATGTACTCTCATACATAAATCTAAGAACTGTGAGAGATTACACATACCACATTATATTAGGAATTCTAACGTCGCTTTAGTGCCAAACGATTCATTATGCTCGACTCCAAGGAATTCGCAAGCGAATGATTATCTCACATGCATACTTGATGAGACAAAGTGTGTGCTTCTTTTTAACCACACTATCTATGCTATGATCTGTGGGACAAGGAGCTGCAGCAGGAGCTGTGGAACAGCTTTGATAGTTGTTATAGAGAGATGGGTTGGGTGGCCGGCTCCGGCTCCGGCGGCGGCGGTGGCGGTGTCAGTGAAGGCAACGGTGGTCGTTTCATGGGATACCACCATGATGAAGCAGCTTCTCTATCGCAGCATCACAAGAGAGGAAATGAATCTATTTTCGATGTCATGTGAATGATAAAAAATTTATGAAAAACTTAGTTGAATGATGTTGATGCTGGCAGTGGCATCCACATCATCCACTGATAGCGATGGGGTTTGATGTGTAAACGCTAGTTTCAAGTGGCATTTTAAATCAGTCAAAACTGACATTTATTCCAGGTATATGGTATACCTTATATATAACCTACCTTAGAATATGTATAAGTATATGATTTTGTGTAGTTATATGTGCATTGCGAAGTTGCATGTTGTACTAGAGTCGCTTGTATTGATTTAAGACATTAAGTTCCACTTAAGTGCGGCAATTAATGTGTGCACTTATCAAATATTGAAATGAGGTCGTCGTCAAGAGGCAAGGTACATACTCACCCAAAGGAGGAAGGAAAGGTACATTTCTCATGCTTGTTTTGTTCGCAGTTAAGTAGATGGATACATGTAGACTAATTAATTAAATAAGTGATTTATTATGTAAACATACATATACATACATCTACGTTTAAACCATAAATCAATTTTATTTCTGACCTACATTCAAATTTTACTACTTTTTGAAGGATGTTTGCATTAACATCAAAAAATTCAAAACCTTTTATTGAACATTTATAAACATAATGCATAACTCCATCTCAATATTTTCTTTCAAATCTACATCCTTAAGAACTGAACATGAAAGACGCATGTTATTTGAATTGAAGATTTAGTTAAATCCACTTTCAATTGATATATCCAGCCTCCAAGGACCCAGGTTCCAGTTCTATCTCATCAGATGCAGAGCAACATTGACATTTCATCTTGTTTTAGGTATAATACGCACGTATTAAATTGACAGTGATATCTTGAACATTTTGTCTCAAAGATGCATAGCAAGGACAAAATATAATGCTAAATCCTCTATACTCTATAGATAAGTATATGTAATACATAATATTATGTTGTACTCACACAACACACGAAGTTAAAGACTCAATTATTCAAGAGGATATATAAACGAACGATGAAGCAGAGAATATTTTGGTGGACATATAAACCTTATTTGTTTAGTTGTTTAACCAGGTATACATACTTATACTGTTAAAAGTTGAGATTTGATACTTTGTTTTTAAATACTTAGTTTATTTTATCGTTACCAAATTGTACTAATTTTTATATGTTTGATGTATTGAAACAAAATATTTATTACTGTTCAGACTCTTAAAACATCAGGTTATGGGCCTTATCACGATCTAAATACAAAAAAGAGGCTGGGATGCGACTCACACTGATAACTTACCATCCCGTCTGTCGATTTGTCTTGCTTAATAGTTTGTCTATATGTACTCGTATCAATTTTTACCAAATTTGCATACTATTTTTTGTAGATTTTATTTTTTTATGAAAAAAAGGACTGTTGGATTTTTATATAAAAATTAATAAATAGGGTCAAAGGGGGTAATTGTAAACGATTTTGCATTTTTGATTTTTTTTTTCACTTGTAATGTTTGTAACAGCTTAACTATGCAATGTCGAAAATTTTTGTTTATGCTACTTAAGTTTGGATTGTATTGTCTATTAAAGAGTAATAATCTTTATGGCGTTTGTTTATTAGTTTTCATAAAATTTGATGTTTACATTTACCCCCCTCGTTTTTTAAGTAAACGAGAAAAATGGGGTAAATGAAAACTGTTGAAGACTGTTGTTGAATCTCTTCCAGAACCACCAGAAACCCGGCTTAAGGTTACACCTTTTTCTCCGATGGCTCTGAGACGACTTGGATCACTTCCAAACCCACTTTCATCTGCATTTCAAACCAAAGCTGCCTTATCGGGACTAAGTAAATTGAACTCATCATAAACTTTTTTTAATTTCGTATAGAAATCGAATATAATTTCAGCTTTTCGAGCATCTTGGCGTGCTTTTTGTAAATGCTCCGGTTTTTTAGAGAAAGGTTTGGATGCCGTGACATGAAACTCCGGTACCAGTCGTCTCCTGGACTACCATTATGGAAAGGGGTAACCATGTTCTCTGCCCTTATATAGGTACCTACTAGATCAAGGAGACCATCGCAAGGGTAACCAGCACGAGATCTTGAAATAAGGCACCTAGCTATAGTGTCCTCCGCGTTTGACGAAAGTGCATGTTTTCTGCCTCTGGATACAATGGCAGTAGGATTTTTTCTTTCACCGATGCGATTATAATTAACAGAAATAGGGACACCGTTCGCTTCTGCTGCTTGTCGATACGTTTTGTTTTTGTTGCACACATCTTCAACAGCATGGATTATATCTTCTGACGTGTATGATGGAGCTGTAGTTTTTCGTTGATATGTACGTTGCATCTTTTGATATAAAATATTGTTAGATCAACACCGAAGCCATTGAATATGGATATTTACAATTACCCCAAATTGTTCTTTTTTACCCATTTCGGTGTTTACATTTACCCATGACAGGAAAATAATGTGGTAATTGTAAACAGCCAATAACTTTTAAATTTTGTTATGTAGACAAATAAAAACTTATAAACGGTGATTTTTTAAGAGCTTGAGAACTTTTTAAAAAAAAAACGCATAAAATATGAAAAATCTCATCGATTCTTTATTTGAAACGTTAGATTGGTCCATGACATTTACTTTTTGAAGATAATTTCATTTAAATGTTGACCGCGGCTGCGTCTTCGGTGGTCCATTCGGAAAGTCCAATTTTGGGTAACTTTTTCGAGCATTTCGGCCGGAATAGCACGAATTTCTTCGGAAATGTTGTCTTCCAAAGCTGGAATAGTTGCTGGCTTATTTGTGTAGACTTCAGACTTGACGTTGCCCCACAAAAAATAGTCTAAAGGCGTCAAATCGCATGATCTTGGTGGCCAACTTACCGGTCCATTCCTTGAGATGAATTGTTCTCCGAAGTTTTCCCTCAAAACGGCCATAGAATCGCGAGCTGTGTGGCATGTAGCGCCATCTTGTTGAAACCACATGTCAACCAAGTTCAGTTCTTCCATTTTTGGCAACAAAAAGTTTGTTAGCATTGAACGATAGCGATCGCCATTCACCGTAACGTTGCGTCCAACAGCATCTTTGAAAAAATACGGTCCAATGATTCCACCAGCGTACAAACCACACCAAACAGTGCATTTTTCGGGATGCATGGGCAGTTCTTGGTTGCTCTTCACTCCAAATGCGGCAATTTTGCTTATTTACGTAGCCATTCAACCAGAAATGAGCCTCAAAAAGCGGATTTTCTGCCAACTTTTCTAGGGCTCATTCACTGAAAATTCGACGTTGTGGCAGATCGTTCGGCTTCAGTTCTTGCACGAGCTGTATTTTATACGGTTTTACACCAAGATCTTTGCGTTAAATCTTCCATGTGGTCGAATAACACAAACCCAATTGCTGCGAACGGCGACGAATCGACATTTCACGGTCTTCAGCAACACTCTCAGAAACAGACGCAATATTCTCTTCTGTACGCACTGTACGCATTCGTGTGGTTGGTTTAATGTCCAATAAAGTAAACTGAGTGCGAAACTTGGTCACAATCGCATTAATTGTTTGCTCACTTGGTCGATTATGTAGACCATAAATCGGACGTAAAGCGCGAAACACATTTCGAACCGAACACTGATTTTGGTAATAAAATTCAATGATTTGCAAGCGTTGCTCGTTAGTAAGTCTATTCATGATGAAATGTCAAAGCATACTGAGCATCTTTCTCTTTGACACCATGTCTGAAATCCCGCGTGATCTGTCAAATACTAATGCATGAAAATCCTAACCTCAAAAAAATTACACTTTACTATGCATTTATACTTATATTTCACTTTCTTAAATATAAAATTTAACTTACTTCGATCGCTTCTGTTTGTTTTGGAACAGTTTTAATTACCACTGAAAAACTTAAAAGCACGGAAAAACGAATGACTCACTGCAACGAACAAAACATAAATAACTCTTTAAAAGACAACGCCTTCCTCGCGTCAATATGATTTAAATATAATGTATTTTCAAATAATTTCATGGCATGCTTCAAATTATAAACCGTTTTGAGAAAATTAAGTGCGTTTACAATTACCCCAGTTCACAATTACCCCCCTTGAGAAAACAATATTTTCTGTGAAATAAAATAAGTTTGAAGCCAATATTTTTAATTTTTGAAAAGCTATTTGAGTAGCATGTAAATTTTTATCAAGTTCTAGCACAGATAATAAATTTATTATCATAAGTGCATGTGTTAGTTGTTAGTAAAAAATATTACATTTATAGCCTAACACACGCACAAAATACAAAACAATAACCTATTACAGAACAAATAATACAGAACGTTTACGATAGCGGAGCACTGGTTTTAAACAATGGTTTTAACCCCACTTTATTTAAATTTAGGTTTAGGTTATATAAAATGCTTATTTGACTTAAAGCTTCATTCTTCCCATAGTTAGTTCTATGGAAGTCAATATGTATCAAATAAAATGTGTGCAGGTGATGAGTTCCGCCCCGGTAATTCAAATGTACACAAGATAGCAAATAAGGTGCATCAATTTCACCATTAATGAGTTGATGAAAAAATACTAAGTCATTATTAACACGCCTTTGATGGAGAGATTGCATTTCAAGAAGTATAGAATACGATGTTCATAGGGAGGCAGATTATAAGGATCCTCCCAAGGAAGACCGAATGGCAAAGCGAATGAAATTATGTTGAATTGATTCAATACGTTTTCTATGAATTTCGTTATAAGGAGTCCATACCTGCGATGCATATTCAAGATGAGGACGAACATGGCAATTATACAAAAAAGGGATCATTGAGCTCCTTTGTCAAGCGTTTTATAAAACCAAGCATTAACAATAAAATTAATGTGATGTGTAAAATCTAAGTTGGAACAGAAATGTACACCTAAATCTTTAAATGTGGAGACACGACAGAGTTTTTGATGTGATATACAGCAGTCAAATACGTTACTGATTAGAAAGGCTATTTTTCCCACACCAAGATGTGAAACTTTCAAAGTCGGCTTGTAAAAGAATACGATCATTAGTGGACTTTATTATTTTGAAAATCTTCATATCGTCAGCAAAAATAAGAAGTTCACTTGAGCGTTGACATGACGATACATCGTTAATAGACAGAATGAACAGAAAAGGGCCAAGATGGCTTCCCTGAGGAACACCAGATTGAGCAACAAAAGGTTCAGAATGACAATTTCTAAATTTTACCTCGTAGGATCTTTTTTCAAGGTATGACTTAATCCAAGCCAAGAAAAATGGTAGAAAACTAAGAGCCTTAAGTTTAAATAAAATAATTCCGTGGCTAAGTTGGTCAAAAGCTTTAGAAAAGTCAGTGTATATACAGTCAACTTCATAACCTTGTTCTAAAGCGTTTGAAAATATGTTTAAGAATGTGAGGAGATTAGTAACTGTTGATCTTTTTTTCACAAAACCATGTTGCTGTTCGCAAATGATATTTTTACTAAAATATGCTACGCTTTCACAAACAACTTGTTCAAATACTTTAGGAATGCAAGAAAGCTTTGCAATGGGCCTGTAGTTGCTTATATCCGACTTGTTACCTTTCTTGAAAATTGGTGTTAGAAATAACTTCTTCCATATACTTGGAAATTTGCCTGTTTTTAGAGAAAGTTTGAATAAAAACGTAAGGGGTTCAACTAAAGTATTACTACACTTTTTTAGTACTATCGGGGGATTTAAATTGGTTAAAGAGTACAACATAAAAAGAGAAATTGACTGGAGACAGAGTTTTGAGATACGTTTTCCATGCCTTATTTTTTTGTTACGCAGTAAACGCAATTCTTTCGTGTTCCAAGGATGGCTTAAGTTTGTATTTCTTGATTTCTTTATAGGGACATTTTTTTTTTCAAAACAATAATTAAGGATCCTATAAAAAGTTGAAACTGCTTCGTCAATGTTAGAAAATGCTAGTGTATCATCAGCAATTCCAGAAATGGTTAAATCTTCAGACAACTGCTGGAAATTGGCTCTTCTGAAATCAAAATTATATAAGCAATCAAATGAATTACAGTGATTAGTAAGGTGATTACTTAAGTAAAAAACAATTTCCAAAGGGGGGTGATATTTGTCAATATTAGTGATTCCTGATCTAGATTCTAGAACAAAAGTACTAATAACGTCAGAAGTAAGTCAGTAAGAAGGACTTTATCGAGAAAACATAGTTCCGTTTGTGAAGAAGAAGGAGAGGCTTCAAGGCAGAATTCGTCTTCCGATGGAAACCAGTCAATGTGTTGTAAATTAAAATCACCTTGAAGTAAGATATTGGTGTCAGAGCTGGACAAATTTATAAGATAGTCTAATGCCAAGAAGAGATCGTTATAAACAGACTCTAAACTTTTTGGAGGAATGTAAAAGTTTAAAATGAAAAAAGTCTTAGTCTGTACCATTATCTTTACACATACCAGTTCAATTGATAATACAAATGGAAAAGATACAAAGGAAAAGAAACATGTATTTTTTACCGCTATGAGAACACCACCTAAATCCTTTGCATTACCAAAATTACGATCGTTTCTATAAATTTCGAACTTTTGACTAAAAAGTTCTGTGTCGGAAAAGCTTGAATTAAGCCAAGTTTCTGTCAAAACGAATACGTCGTGTGGAAATGATTGGGAGTTAAGAAAAATGTAAGTAGTCTTGCTACGAAGTTCCCTTACGTTTTGGTAAAAGAGCGCAAGCCTGTTAAGTTTTTTGATTTGTTTTTCAATGAAACACCCTGTTTTTGACTTTGAGTAAATTCTTTGACTAAAGTCTCTGCGGGCCATATATTTGGGTTGCAAATAGAATCAAAGTAAGTGGGATTCGTTATTTATTTAAAAGAGGAAACAAAGCTTTTTGGTTTACTGATCTTAGTACACCTGATAGATGAGGTGGAAGGTATGCTCTTGGTAGATACTAAGTGGGAAGTAATATCTTCTGGCGTAGTAGCTGGGTCCAGACGAGAAATAAAAATTATTTTTTGTTTCGAGACAGCTTTGATAGGGATGACGTTGTTTATTACAGTTGCTGTAACGGTGTCACAATTGGAAGCTAAGTCTGAGACAACAATTTGAGGTATATTGGAGTTCCAGTTGGATCTGTAGGTATTGGGGTGATGTTGACATTTGTTCTTTTTAATAGTGGGGTAGAATTTTTAGCAAGTTCAGAGTTTTCTCGGCTTCTTTTCTTAGACTTTTTCTTTTGTTTCTCAAGTACACTTACTGCGTTATTAACACTAGAACCTGATGGCGCAAGAATATCTTCACTTGTAGAAGAAAAATTAGTGGGAATAGGCTGTGCCAAATCATTAGTCGAAGTAGAATAATCGACCATGATGTTGGTTATAGAGTATGCAAACTGTGTTGAAAGACTTCAGTAGCTTTTTAAAATCTTTAGAAAGTCAAAGAAGACATTTTAAAAGCTAGTTGAGATACAGAGAGCTTACGGCAGTCGTGACAGTACCAGTAATAACATTTCGAATTGGCTTTTTTTCAATGAAAGCGTTGGTTTCACCAACGCATTTTGCATGGTAAAGATTATTTTTTTTAGAGTTTTATTATTCGTAAATAAACTGTCAGATCGATTTTTTCAAAATTTTATCAAATGTCGAAAACAATATTTCAAATTTTTGAAATGATATTTGAGTCGAAAATAATTTTTTACCAACTTTTATTAAATTTTTTCTTAGGTTTTTTATTTTTTGTAAAAAAACTGTAAATTCGATTTTTCTCAACATTTTTCAGAATGTTGAAAACAATATTTCTTATAAGATAAAATAAGTTAAAAACCTAAATATCAAGTTTTTGAAGAGATATTTGAATTGATATTCCATTTTTAATAACTTTGAGTAATGTTTTTTTTACATTTTTATTTTTTATAAAAAAAACTGTCAATTCGATTTTTCAAAATTTTATCAGATGTCAAAAACATTATTCTTTTGTTTTGTTTTTTTGTTTTGGAGATGAAATTATATTTTAGTCGTAAAATTTTTTTTTTCAGTTTTTTTGATTAATAAAAAAGGCCGTTAAATTCTTTCAAAAAAAAATACTTCTTTGATATCACGTCACAAATTTAATTCAAGTCGCTAGCCGTTTTAGTTCGTAAGATATTTAGGGTTAACCAAAATGTTCACCTTTTTTTTCAAACTGCTATGATAAAAAAACCACACACGTAATTTTTTTGAGAGCTCTTTCTGCATCTTTCTGCCTTATTATCTGTGTAACAAAATTTATTTGAAGTTGATATCTCTTCTGGTTCTTGAGCTATGGACGACGAAAAAAATGTTTCGAACGTCCGGACGTACGACTCTAGGGACCCTAAAATGTAGAGAAATGTCAAATTTGACAAATCGGACCCATTACAATAACTTCCTATGGGAAGTTAAAAAAGATACAGATTTGGATTATTGAGATTGACAGAAGGCCAATTCTCGATAAATGTATTGCAAACAAAAAGAAAATTAGTTATGGATATGAAAACAAAACCGATAGAAGAAATCACTCGAAAAAAATTAATTCGATAAGAAAAAAAAAATCAAAAGCTGTAAACGCGTACGTCGGAAAATAATACTTCGACTCGAAGGTCAAATGGAATAATTCGAAACAGATGAAGAACACCAGAAAAAGCTATATACTTAGAAACAACAGAAAACACTATACTTAGCTTCTTTTTGACTTCCTCCAACATCCATCGTAGTCCTTCCTCAACAACTTTTCTCCACGGCAGAACAAAATAAAATCTTTAACTCAATAAAAACTTAAAGAAAACCTATCATACGAAACAAAATTAGTTTATGCAGGTTTTTAAAAAAAAAAATTCTTTCACACAAATTTTCTTTCGTCAAAGGGCTTTTGGCGCAATCCAAAAAGTGGCCATCATCATGGCGAGCTTGACCCTTCCGGCTATTTGCCCTCAGGCAGTCCTCTCGGATCTTTTGCGTGGTGATCGATCTGTCTCGGTCCCGCAACTTTCTCCATCCATAAGGTCTTTCAATGCTCGCGATCACTTTAAAGAGGAGTTGCGATCACCCAGCAGCTCAATAAGTGAGTTCAGCTCTTCACTTTCGACTACTCGTACATTCCAGCCAAGACTTTCTGGAAAAATCGTGTGGAATTCCTCACATTACCGAGTACCTGCACGTGCTAAGCTTTGGTTGAAGAAAAACTACTTATGTCGTGTTGTAGAAAGTCGGTAGCCAAGCCTATAATTAAAATGAAAGTTCTTAAAATATGCTTTTCTATCGTTAATACTTTATGATGGGCTTTCTCTAAGATAAAGTTGGTGTGACTTTCCTACACACATTGTTGGACATGGGTATCGTCTTCATGCCTTGATGATCTTGTTTGACCAATATGTGGGTCAACCGACGCACAGTTCGTCGGTGTGAAATCTTTTCGCACACTTTGGTGAGACCTGTTAAATTTGCTTTCCCAAAATACTAGGAGAGCAGGTCACTGGCTGATGGTCCAGGTTTCTACTAAACTCTTCCAGAGTTTTGGGGCAGCAGTAAGAATTCGTGAAGGGTATTTAGCAACAAGGGAGGTGAAGCTTGTTGTGGTAGAATTTACCGCAACAATCAAACAAATTGAAAAAAATGTTCACCTTAAAAATATTACGAATACAAAATGAATTTATCTCCAAAACAATTTTGTGCAACGAAACATAACTTTTTTAATATCTGGTAAAATTTTGAGAAGAATCGAATTGACAGTTTCTTTTTATAAAAAATAAAAATTGAATCAAATATCTTTTCAAAAATGTATGATATTGGCTTTCGACTTATTTAAACTTATAAGAAATATTGTTTTAAACATTCGGTAAAATTTTGAGAAAAACCGAATTTACAGTTTTCTATAAAAAAAATAAAAACCTAAACAAGAAAATTAATAAAAGTTCGTTAAAATTGATTTTCGACTCAAAAACATTGAGATATTGAGTTCAAGCTACCTTCATCTTTTAAAAAATATTGTTGTCAACACTCAGTAAAATTTTGAGGAAAATCGAATTGGTATTGTTTTGGACAAAAAATAAAAACCTAACAAAAAGAACAACACTAAAACTTTTAAGCAGGACAAATCAACAGACGGGATGGAAAGTTATCAGTGTGGGTCAAATCCCAGCCTCTTTTTTTTAATCCGATTCGCAACTTTTTTTACGCAAAACGAAAACCTAAAAAAAACAAAAAACTGATGATTAATGGGTCCCGACTCAAATATTATGAACACAAGAAAAGATATTGACTTCAAATTTGTGTATCTCACAAAAAATATATTTGTATTTATAGGTTATGGGTTTTATCCCGGCCAGTGTCATCTAAAGATTTGTTCTCACGTGTACTGCGTCTTGTGAGGAATTGACAAATCCCAAAAGATGTAAAGTGCTTTTCCATTCGCCCCTTCATCCCCGACAACATTACTCGCAAAGAGAAATGGTTGAGAGTTTTTGAACTGTTTAATTTATTTTTTAGTTGTGTATTGTAATCGTATAGTAGTATTACTGACTTTCATCAAACTTCCTTTGCAAATAAATACATAACACAAAAGTTTTTAAAATACATAAGTCAGTTTTAAGAAACAAGTCTCTTTTGTTTCTAATGTAAATGAGATATTTCCAAAGTGCCCTGAAGCAACTTTTTTATAATGAATCGGGTTTATTAAAAGGTAACTTTTAAGGTATACGCATTCATTTTCAATCAAGAACATCTAATTAATCCGTTGAACATTAAGATTCACGTATACCTGCATTTTGAGCAGAAATTTAACGAACCGATTTCCTTTTCTCCAAAGTTAATGCGGTGATGGTCTTGGTTAATTCTTAAATCAATACAAAATTACCTTTTTAACAAACAATATTTTGAAACAAGTCAAAACTCTTGTTTTCATCGAAATCATCCCAATTTCAAACACTCCTTCCATCCACCACCACCGCCCAACCGCGCGCGCGCCGCGCCACCGTATCCATCATCGTTCGAAGAACGCCCGCAGCAACAGCGACCGAGAAATGATGAAGATGAGACGGTGGTGTTGGTACGAGTAGGTGACCCTTTCCAAGAAATGTATAAATTTAATTTTACACATAATCCCTTCAAATTTGGAGATGATACTTCTCAGTCCCATTGTAATAAGCACCATCCTCAAAACTTTTTCCCAATAGCTACAACTGAACATACCTTGTATAACTGATGGTTGGATGGTTAGGGTCTACATCCTTCTGACGATGATGATGAACTTAGAACTCAAATCCGGGTAAAAGTTTGTGTTTCAAATCATCCATATAGTCTTTCATTCGCCTGGGTTGGCCTCTGACCTTTTTTATAAACAAAATATTTGAGTTAATTTGATGAACTTTTCGTCAACAAGAAACAAGGATGAGTTGAAGAAGAACCTTTAGAGTAACTCTACCGTTTACTTTCGACTCGACTTAATTCAACTCTTGTCCTGGCCAAAGAGGACATAAGAAAAAGATAACCAAGTCTTCCTTGTAAATTTGTTTAATCTGTCTGTCTAATTAAAAATACCTGGCTTATAGAGGATACCTATTTTTCTTCCTTGATGCCGCCTTGATGAATGAATATACTCGCTCCTCCTCAGTGAAGAAGGACATCAAGTAAAGCGTTATGGCCGTATTTCTTGGTATTCTTTATTTAAATTTTGCATTATAGGTTAAAGGCAATGTGAGGTAAGGCAAGGCAAGACAGCCCTAAAATGCAAAATACAGAATAAAAAGATTTACAAGGACCAGTGAGCATGATGAGCACGAATGATGAAAGGACAACTGAACGAATTATTATTATAACGTTGAGGCAATCTATTCCGAAATATGCCCCAAGGTCGTGTCGTCTTCCCTTGCCGTCGTCAGCGGTGTTGGTTTGGTGTACATCCTTGAGGTTAATTGCGTTATAATGTCTACCTTCATTTTTTGGTCCAAGAAACTTGTATCACTGGTTGGGCGCTGGGTTTTGGGGGTTGAATGTTAGGGATTGGGTTGGAGCCTGGGATACCTTGCTGCCTTAACTCATACCAAAATTCAATTAGAAACTGTTAAAAAGCTTTCAACCCAACGAACGCCAACGCCAAGAGAAGTTGGATTCAAACCGAATTGGTTGAAATCTTAAATTAAACTTCTTGCGGCTGCACAACGAAAAAGGTCAGTGACTACTCTCGTAGCGTGTCATAGAATAATCTTATATTCCAGTTTCTCCAATTAGCCCGTTTTCCGGATCTTCCTTTTCCTGAATATTTAAAAAGTGTGTTTTTCTTTTTGCCTGTGTACATTCAAAACCAGAATACACTACACCAATACTCGTATTCTTCTTTAGATTGAAATGGAAGAAAGTTTATTTTTATACCTGTCACAAATACTGCAACTAATTACGGACAGCTGGTTGGTTGGAGTTTGATAGTGTTGCTAATAAGGGTTCTATCAAGACTATAATAGTAATTACTTGAAGAGAGAATTGCCGCTTTGATCACTCTCAAAGGACGAAACGAAACGTTGGTACGAGTATATTTACCTAAAGACGTAATAAAGCGACTATTGTTGGCTCATACTCGTACAATAGAATTCGTAAGCACATTTCGAGAAACTCATTCATTAGAACATTAAGGATCTAATAAAAGGATATAGGCAAAATTGTAGGAAGGTAGGGTTAAGTTTGAGTGGAGGTGCGTGAAAATACAGTTAGGTTTACAAACTTTTGTGAGATTTAACGGTAATGAGTATAGTAATGTGTTTAGAAAAAGTTTGCTATTACTTTTTGCTTAGGATGGAGGAGAAAATGATGTGAGCATTATTTTTTCACCTGATTGCTTTATTTATATTGAATGACATATATTTTACCTTTACTTTATTACTATAATAATATAAATTTTAATATATAAATAAAAAGACTAAAACTTTTAATTTAGAACTATGGACAAATTAAGCATTATGTCAATTAATATAGAAAAAAATTACAATCTCAATCTGCTGTCCGGATAGCATCCACTGCGTTATCATTTTCATGTATCCTCCTCATCAAGTCTTGTTCCGAGTAGATGGAAAACAGCATTTGTCCAGTCCATTCTCAAAAATGCTAATCCTCTTCCCCTTCTAATTATCGACAGACATGCCAGGATTTAAAGGCCCATAGGCCTCGGGCAATATAGAAGCAGAGGCCTTCTCACCAAAAAAATCAGGGTCGTTTGAGATTTTGATATTTCACTGATTTCCTGATTGGAGTGAACAAATATAGATTGATTTCTGTTATATTAATATAATTAAATAATCATGTATGTACTTGTACAAAGTAAGTTAAGTTAGAAGAACAAAAAAAAAAAGAAAAAGATGTTTACTAGTGTTTATTAGTTGCAAAACAAAAATTTTCCGAAGTCTCTTTTGTGGGACTCCCCGGTTGCCCTAACCTAAATCCGGCCCTGTCGACTGATTACGCTAATGTTCCTTTATTCTAAGGGTATGGAAAGGCATCAGGTAAGCAGGTAAGGTATCAGCTTTAGAAATATCTTGTAGATCTAAGGATTCTTAATGTCAGGCAGTACGGCGTTCATAGCAAAATAGAACAAAGCTTTACATCGTTTTGGAAAAGTTAGTAAAGTTTAAAGTTTTGTTTTAATTTAACTACAAGTAAAAAACTGACTAAAGACTCTATGCTCTCGTATTTGGTTTTAAGACTCACATCCATCATTTTTGGATGTGGAACTGCAACGACAAACCGTTATCCAATGGAGAATAAGAAACCGATTGGAATTGTATGCTCCAATAATGCTGTTTAAAAAACATAAGAGTGGCACTTGCATCAAGACTGAAAACTTCGAAATTTTCGGTATGTATCACATACATATGCGATGTCGCCCAAAAGTACCGCTTGATGCTGGGGTGTCTTGAGACGATGGCCGCAAACAGAAATCTCTCGTAAGGAAGTCATAGCTTCTTTTAAATCTTGCATCACAAAATTTCGCATTTTTAAAATCATTTATTTAAAAACCTCGCATTATTAAAATATCACATATAAAAAACCAGCTTTTAAAAAAATACTCGCTGTACCAAAATTTCCCAAATCAGAATCTCACAGCAGATAACGCATGAGCAATATAAGACAGATCGATATTATAGTTTACGAAATTTTAATGTTGCGGGCTATGGTTAGGTTAGGGTAAAGTGCCTGTCCAAGATAGAAACGGACACACTTAGACCGGTTAAATGGGCCATTGTGATACCAAATGATTCTTGAGGCTTCCTCCAGAGCTCAATGGAACCAGTTTGAGTCCCTTACGAAACGTGAGAGGCTGATTATGCTGCTATGATTTAGAACGCTTAGATCGTTAAAGAATAGTTCTCCTAGGTAATTCTTGCGTTTTCGACCCAGAACAGGGCATGCACAGGGAAGATGAAGAAGTGTTTCCTACTCTTCCTCGTCAATACAGCTTCTGTGTTGCGTGTTTTCCTATTGGACAGTGTCCGGTTATGACACCTATTATCGAGCTTATATGCGATCTGCTTAGAGATAGCAAGCAACTTGAACGCTTTAAATCTAGTGTTGGTCAGATTTGCTGACCTGACACATGGTAATGTTGTTCCACCTGGTGTTTGCCTTCTTCATAGCGTCTTGCATTAGCAACAGTTTACAAGTAGTGATTGGTATACTTACGTCCTCAGATCAAGCGGGAGATTGGACCCTAACTACTCTTACGTGCCATCAAATGCCATTACGGGCAATGGCCCCTACAGCTTCCCCACAATAAAGAACAGGAAATGGAAAAGTTGCAGATTTTGAAAAATTAACAGGATGAGATAATTTCCATAAATGGAATTTTCTGTTGAACATGCGTTAACACTTCAAGGGTATTGGAAATAAGTTTTAGGTACTGAAACCAATGAAGATACTATAGAGTAAGCTACAAAAAGATAAGTTTTATGTATGTATATCATCGAATCTTAATGGACATATAAGGATGTACCACCGCTAAAGAAAATTAACAACGACGTAATTGGATAATATTGGAGAATATGTTGATACAATTATTGATACAGCACAAAAGTTAAACGAAATTGGAATGAAGGTCGATGAACAATGGATTGGAAGTCTACTACTTAGCGGTTTGTCCGAACGATTCAAACTTACGATATTGGCACTAGAGAACAGTGGTGAAGAAATAGCTGGTGATGTTTTGAAAACTAAATTGCTACAAGACTATCACAACTTCAGTAAAAATGATACGAACGAAATTGGAAACAATGTATATATAGTAAGTAAGAAAGAAAAGAAGATGTTATTGATTTCAAAACATTTTTAACTGATGAGTTTTTACTATTGCAAATAATTCAAAATTAAAAGCAATTGGATGGATGGATGGATTGGAGGTGATGTGCCAATTCTTGTCCTAAAGAATAACAAAATAGAAGAAATTGTTGTTCAAAACTTTTTACTTGTGCCAGACATTTTCATGAATTTACTATCAGTAAGTCAATTAATAGAAAAAAAGGCTTAATCGTTAAATTCTACAGAAGAAAATGTGAAATATATCAAAATCGAATGATAATTGCAGAAGGAATTGCAATAAATTATATGTTTAAATTGAACATTGTAAATTATTACAAAGTTTTTGACATTTATTGGAAAGAAATTTGGCATTAACGTTTAGGGCATACAACGGATGCTAATATTGAGAATCTTGCTAAAAGTCGTATGAAGTAGAAATTAACGGAACACCATAAGATAGTACAGAGGCAACTAATACAGCAGCGTACCTTTTGATCAGAACACCTCGAAAGTATCTAAACAATAGTTAACCAGAAGAGTTATGAACGGGAGTTAAACGGATTTTGAAATATTTAAGCGTATTTGAATGTTAAGCAATGGCTTAAGTACCAAAAGAAAAGCGTAAGAAATGGGATTCAAAGTGAAAAAAATGTATGATGTTAGGATACTGTGAAAATACTAAAGCTTACATACTTTATAATCCATTTACAAAACAAAATAATAATCAGCCGGGACGTAATATAATATTTCTAGAAAAACAAATGTAGGTATTTTTCAAGTAATAAAAATAAAGAGAATAATAAGTCATATAATAAGGATTTAGTGAGGATATGGCTAAGAAATCCTGTTATTGAAAACTTGATAAAAGAAGATCAAGAAGATGACATAATCGTTGAAGCTGGAAAGGAACTATCAGAACTATATTGAATCGTTAGTTAATCGTAGTGTTGATCAAATATTGCGTCATCTATTCTTGAGATGATAGTCGCAGAAAAATCATGCCATTCATGCAGATTTCGTTCAGTTATTGAAAACGCGATGTTATGATTCATGGTGAGCCACTGAAAGGTGATGCATTTGTTCGCAATAGTCTAACCAATATCAATTTATGGAGACTGGTAGCACTTCTTCTCATCACTATCATATAATAGTCTGAAGTAGTCTTATGTTTTCTTATATAGATTGGTCGTAATCCTGTTTCGACATGAATCGCGTAGGTTGGCGTGGAGTTTGGCAAACGAAAAATGCGTTTAAGAAAATGTCTTTGGGCCAACTCAAACTCTTCGAAAAGAGTAACCATAAAAGCATCTATCCCATAGCACTACAGGTGTTGACTGTAGCATTAAAAACCTTGAATTTTGAGAATTGGTCAATATCGGGATTTGCAAAAAAAGTCGCCCATATTGAATTTAATGCTAACTTAGCTTCACTGCTTTTTTTCTCAGTGTGCTTGGGAAAGTTTAAATTTTTTTTTAAGTAAACAGAACTCCTAGATACTAAAATTCTTGTACACATTCAATCCGTTAGCTATACCAAGTCTCCAGGCTTTTTCGGGAGCTCTTCTACATTGTCGGTTTTCAAATATCATTGATTTTGTTTTTTAAACGTTAATGTTCAGATCCCATGTTTTACAGTACGACTGTAATTTATTAATTTGAAGTTGCAGTGAAAAAGGATTGTCGGCTAGTAATATCAAATCGTCAGCATAGAGCAGCACCCAGTAGAATATCAGGAATATCATAAATAAACAGAGCGAATATCAGAGGGCTCAAAATGCATCCTTGTGGAACGCCTGCCGTTGTTTTGAACAACTCTGACAGTTTAGATTCATCCCATACAGCTGCGTTTGAAGATTTTTAGAAATTGAAAATAAAGCATCAAACATTTTCGTGATACTCCCATATTTGAGAGCTTATAAAGCAAAGCTTGTCTGTTTACTGTGTCGAAAGCTTTGAGAACAACGAAACATACATAAAGTTTTTTGTTTTTTTTTTCAATCTTATTTCTAGCTAAGTTAGTCAATGCAAATATGTGATCCAGAGTGGTAAGCCAGCTTGAAATATGCTGAGAATATTAGTTCTTTCATTCCAGCTAGATAATATTTCATAAAGAATTCTAGTAAATATCTTTCTAAGCGAATTGAAAATGGATATTCCCCTGTAGTTCTTAGGATGATTAGGATCTCCTTTCTTAAATATTGTGATAATGAGGGCTTTAGTAAAATTTGAACGAACACAAGCATTCTTATAGAGGCGGTTAAAGAAATCAAGAATGTAGGTCTTTAAGCTATTGTTTGAATTTTTGAAAAACTCACCTGGTATTCCATCGCTTCCAGGTGCTTTATTGTTTTTCATTTTCTTGAGAATTATTTCGAACTCACTTAACGAAATTGAGCAGTCCAGGGCGGAACACACGTGTACTGTAACGCAAAGCTAATAGTATGAAGATTCTCTTCAGCCGACAACAGAGTTTTAAAATAAGCTCCTAGAGTCTGAGCTTCGAGAGTTATATTCATATTTTGCCGAAGCAAAAACTTATCTTATTATACTGATTTCAATTTCTTCTATTGTGGCTTTTGACTGTTGTGGAAGATGATTAAAGTTGTGATTAAGAAGAGCTTTGTACCGATCAGCTTTGTTCTGCATCCATTTTAGTTTACGGAAATTGTTTGAAATACTTGTTGTTCTCGTTCTTCGAAGTCTGTTTCAACAACAATTGGCTATTAGTAGAGAGGTGTTGATTTTTAGCCCCAAGATTTCTGCTTCTTTCTCGCCCTTGTGGCCTTATTTCACTTTGTCAAATTGCAATAAGGGCAATTTTTGAAAGCTGGTCGTATTATTCCGCACCGTATTTTTAAGAAAGTTAAGAAGAATAAACTATCGAAGGACATTTAAAAAAAATCCCTTTAAGGGTGAAAGTCCATATACATATTTAAAGGATGAAAAGTTTTAAACTTAGAATAAAAAATGTGAACACTAATAAAACGAATCAAAATAAATACACTTGCTCTCACCCTGAGACTATGGAACTAAAATGTCTTAAAAAACCTAAAAGGGATATAGGTATACACGTGTACGTTAAATAAATAGTGCTTGTGGAAGTGGACTTGGTTGGATACAATAATTAATATTATCTCCCCCATTCAGTTGTGGTGTGCGAATTAGACTAATTCATTGAATTTTCTTATTCAGTGCTTATCTTTAAGTGCATTGCCATTTAATCACTAGAATCCTTGAATAGCCTAAGATAACTTCCAGGATATTAACTTACACAACAACAAAAAGAAACCACCCCACAGAAACAGCTTCCCTCCCCGCATAAACAGAAGCAGAAACACACATGATGCATATACCTACATATGAGTATAAATGAATATTGTTAACAGTGATTTCACTTATAGCTGCGTGAAGGACTCCCCAAATCGCGTTAAAAGGCCATTCTTCATTTTGTTTATTCAAGGATAAAGAATACAGGAGGTCGGGATACTGTTCAACAACACTCAATATAGGTAGAAGTAGAAGTTATATGAGGTGTGTGTGAAAACATATACGGCGAGAGTTTGTGTCCTCTTTGTGATGCTTTATGCTCTATTTTCTGATTTGCAATTCAAGTGTGTAATGTGAATAAGGATATGCATGGGGGGATGTTAGCTTCACTCACTTGTCTATTTCCTATATGTTCCATTCCATCGCAATGCCATCAAGCGTTTGTTGTTGTTCGGGAGAAGTGAAAGGAACGTTTACCATCCGAAGGATTGATGTGATACAATACAACAGAAATAAAAATAAAGAATAAAAACAACAACAACACAAAAACACGCAGAAAAACCTTTGGAATGCGACAGGATATATTTTTTTTTTAGAACTAAAGCTAAAGGATTCAGAAGGGAAATCAACGGATGCGAACGAATGCGAGCAGAAGATTGCAGATGAAAGATTATTGCAATGGATTTCAAGAAACTAGGTGATGCGGGGAGAATTTTCTTCGGATGACAGAAGAGCGAAGCGACTATCCAACTCAAGTACCTATGAAGCTTCAAGGATTCAAGAAGTGAGTATATTGGTATATGTATGTATTAAGTATATTGAATAGTTGTAGGACTCGAACAGATGGTAAGCGTACTAAGTACAATTATTGTTATCCTTATGCGATTTGAAAGAAGGTAAAAGAGAAAGGTGGACGCAAAACGATGATAAAGGGAATGAGCTGTTGGTGTTGCAATAAAAATGGGTGAAATTTGTTTCCTTGCAACAGAATAGGGAGAGAGCAGGATAAGAGGACTATACACCAGGACTATTAGGAAATTGAATCGAGTGTGGAAATAAACTGAGAAGTGTGTGTACACACTTCCTAACAAGATCGAAAGTCCTTAAAATCGAGTAGTTGCTTGCATTTGCTTTAGTTGTAGTGGAAGGAAAATATTGTACTTTGTACCTTCATAGAGAGAAAGTTTTATTTCAAACCAAGTATTTGACTTTTTTTTAAATAACATATTTTACAAATTTAGGGTTTTTCAAAACATTCTGGAGGGTTATTAGATAAGACATTACTATACAGAAATTGTATCAATTCATGAATTTTAAGGGAAAACAATTGTTTTCCTAAACCCAACTGCAACGTTTAAAGCATCATCAAGTTTTATATTTGTTCGATTAGTTTTGATCGCCATCGTGTCCGGTTTTCAGATATAAATTTCAGTTCCCTCCCAATCCTGCCTATTGACGCTGATTCTCCCTCGACTATCCTGCTCCATGTGTTTCTTGGTCATCCAGTCTTCTTACTTCTTTGAATTGGTTGGCCTGTAATGAAGTCGGTACCTTTACCGTCCTTCTATGAAGGACCTCATTGGATATTCGGTTTCGCCAGAAAATCCTTAGGATGTTGCGAAGACATCTATTCACGAAGGTTTGTAGATTCCAAGTGCTGAAGCCATAAAGAAGCACATATTCGACATTTGAGCGAAGCAGTTCCTCCAAATTTCAACGGCATACCAAACGCCGCTCTTGCTTTGCCAATGCAGCAAATGACGTTTATTCGGTTCCGCCTTCCATGGACACGATACTTCCAAGTTATTAAAAGTTCTTTACTTTCTCCACCGGTGATGGTCGGGTTTCGAAGCTGCTCATTTTTGTTTTGCGGGAATACATTTTCAGCCCCACGAATTCTGCTTCTCTCTCCACAAAATATGAATACCTAACTTCGAGAAGCATTAAAATGGAGTTGAACTCAAAAGATGAGTGGGTCGGTGAAGTACCCCCTCAAGTCAAATATTATCATGAAGTAATTTAAAGCAGTAAGACTTATATATCATGCAAGAGGCCTTAGTTTCAATCTCTGCCTGTGCCACTGTGGCAAAAAGTTCTTCCTTTGAAAGGTTCCAATAAATGCACGGATTTTAACTTTATTGATGTCTCTATATGAAGCACTGAATATCGCAGTCTCATTTCCAGTTTCTTTTTCCATCCGTTTGAGAGACATTTCTATGTTTGTCCATTTCATTATTTCACTTTGTGTCATTATGGACCTAGTCTTCTAAATCATATGATAAGAGTTCTTCAACTTTCTCTAACAAATTCTCAATTTCCCTTATGTATATTCAACACTCCTCGGTTCGTCATGGCGCTAAAATAAAAAAGAGGCTGGGATGCGACCCACACTGATAACTTCCCATCCGTCTGTCAATTTGTCTTGTTTAAAAGTTTGTAGGCTATCTTACTTACTTACTTAAGGTGGCACTATAGTCCGGGGCGGACCTGGGGCTCAACCAACATGCGTCTCCAGCCAGCTCGGTTCCTAGCTAGCTCTCTCCAGTTTCGCACGCCAAGTTGGTTGAGGTCATCTCCCACCTGGGTGCACCACCTGAGTCGCGGTCTTCCTCTACTGCACCATCTCATGGCATTGGATTGAAGACCCTCCGGGCTGGAGCGTGGATGTCCATTCGCTCTACATAACCTGACTAGGTCAGTGTCGCTGTACAACCCGTACAGTTCTTCTTTTGATTTCAGCGATGGTGTCGTTGTATGTGTTCATAGCGGTGCCTAGATAGACATAGTCCTTAACTACCTCGAAGTTATAGCTGTCCATGGTGACGTATTGTCAAAGACGTCGTCGTTCAGTGTCCTTTTTTGATGACAGAATATACTTGGTCTTGCCCTCATTGACCACTAAACCCATCTTCTTTGCTTCCGTCGCAATGCTCAAAACACTCGAACTGACATCACGCTTTGATCTTCCAATTATGTCAATATCATCTACGTATCCGAGTTATTGGATGGACCTTTGGAAGATTGTGCCTCTAGTGTTGACGGTTGAGTTTTGCACAATTCTTTCCAGAACGATGTTGAAGAAGTCGCATGACAGTGCATCGCCTTGTCTAAAACCTTTTTTGACATCAAATGCATCGGTGATATCTTTTCCGACCTTGATAGAGCAGTGTGCATTCTCCACCGTCATTCTGCACAAAGGGATAAGTTTGACAGGGATGCCAAAACTAGACATTTCTCTGTAGAGATCTTCCCTATAGATGCTGGATCGTCGGTTTTTTCCAAGATCTGCCGTAGTGTGAATATTTGTTCGATAGTGGACTTTCCTGGTCTGAAGCCACACTGATAAGGACCTATCAGGTTGTTGGCAAACGGCTTTAGACTTTCACATAATGCGGCGGAAAGTATCTTATATGCAATGTTAGGGAGAATGATGCCTTTGTAGTTAGCGCAATTACGAGGGTCTTCTTTTTTACGTATCGGGCAAACTATGCCGAGACTCCACTCATTGGGCATGCTCCCTACCAAGTCATCGCCTGCTGCTTTGAATAGTTCGGCAGCGATGCCATCAGCTCCAGCAGCTTTGTTTGACTTAAGTTTAGATAAGCTATCTTCACTTCGTCAAGGTCGAGTAGGACGGAATTGTTGATCTGCGTCGCTTTCTCATGCTCTCTTTTTTTCCATCTAGGAAGCCGGTGTATCGCTCTCCTCTAGAGCTCGTGAGCAGCTCTGGTCCTTTTGTGCAGCGCCGTTTAATATGCCTGATGTTTTGCTGCTTGCGTTTGCTGGCATTCATCGTCAAACAAGCGCTATGGTGGCCTTGTGAAACCAAGCACTTCAGACGCGGCATCTCTGATGGCTGCAAGGCAATGTTGCCACTGGTTTTCAATGCTTAAAGCAGGCAGCATAGGACTCCTTAAGATGATATTAGAGACTCGTTCGGAAAAGGACATGGCCGTCTCTTGTGATCTTCTTCCAGTACTTCCTTGTTTTTTCTTGGATCGGGATATTTGTAACCGTACCTACAACGAGGTAGTGGTCGAAGTCAATGTTGCCCTCTCGGAATGTTCGGATATCCTGTATACTGGAGAAGTGTCGTGCGTCGATCGCAATGTGGTCAATCTGGTTGACGGTTGATTGATCAGGAGATTTCCATGTCCCCTTGTGGATATTAAGATGCGTGAACTGCGTACTAGCTAACAGAACGTTTCGCCCCGCAGCGAAATCGACCAGCCTGAATCCGTTGTCGGAGGTGGTGTCGTGCAGGCTGTATCTCCCGATTATGCCACCAAAGATGTCTTCTCTTCCTAGCTTGGCATTAAAATCTCCTAAGACAATTTTAATGTCACAGCCAGGGCATTGCTCATATGTCTTGTCCAAGAGCTCGTAGAATATGTCTTTGGTGTCTTCATCTTTCTCCTCTGTTGGGGCATGCGCGCATATTAGGCTTATGTTGGCGAATTTAGCCTTGATGCGGATTGTCGTGATGCGCTCGCTCACACTGTTGAAACTCAAGACTTTTTGCCTGAGCCTAGTTCCAACAACAAATCCACACCCAAATAGACGCTGTCTTTGTTCTCGGTAGCAGTCACCGTAATATAATCGCAGTCTTTAAGTTTGCGTTTGTCCGGTCCATCCCATTGCACTTCTTGGATGGCATTATCGGCTGTACATGGTCTGTTAAGGGACCTAACATTCCAGGGACAGAGCCAAAGTTCGTTGTCCTTATTTCGTTTGCGTGGGTTGTCAACAGTGAATACGTCCGTATCCGAGGCTTGTTGGTGCTTCGCAACTAAAGGTATAGTTTACGTGGCCAGGAAGTCATCCCGACGGCACAACCCCCAACCTGGAGGGTTAGATCCATAGTATAACTCCAAGGACGGGGAGCCGGATGAACCGCTCTTTATAGGCCTGGGCTCCGAATATATCGAAGAAGCCTTATAAGGTGTTCACGAAGTAGTACATCCTTACTGGAACTGTAGACGCCACCGTTGATTTCATCTCGAGAATTCGTCCGCTGCCGCCTGGATAAGGAGAGGTGCTTTAGTGGAAACACCTCTTCCCCCCTCTCTCGTTTGCTGCCCCCAACAACTTTCCACTGGGGACACAAACAAATATCTAGGTTGCATCTGTTTTCATTCGGTCTTATCGTTCCTTTAACTGGTTCAGCACTTTGGAGACAAACTGGGTTTCAGGTACCGATGATATTTACTCGTAAATAGAAACTTTTAAATCAATGAGTGCATCATCTTAAAATTCTAAAAGACTTTGAATATTCTTACTAACCCTTAATCTTACAAGATAAAATAAAAATTTTCAGTATTGCGCATAATGAAATTGAAAAAGAAAAAGAATTTACAACATACATACATACATATCCCGATGGTCCTTGCCAATATAATAAACTTCAGTTTAATATCAATTTCAATTTCCTTTAATTTTATCGTCTTATGACCTCAAATCCTGCCTGAGCGTATCGTCTTATATTGAAAATGTATTTACTCTAAATAGCACGACTATCGCGACCTCTAGGTATAAACGTACATATATATTTACTATCTATCTAAACTGATGTTGAATATTAAGGGTTCGTTTAAATTTGCATTTTATATTTATTTACTTATTTTGTATTTTCGTTTCTTTTCTCAAAACAAAAAAGAAAAGAGTCTTTTGTTTATGCTTTTGTAAGCTCATTAAATTTTAAATCTCAGCTCTGGTTCTTCTTTATTTAGGTATACTTTAGTACGTACGTTTTTCCTTTCAATTTTGTCGTCTTTGGTGCTGGAAGATATTATTCTTTTCTTATAAGAGAAGGTATCTACAAATATATAAACTTAGTCTCCTGCGAGGTCGGTCGGCTTTTGGGTACAAAGCCAATTTAAAAGAACCAACAAAAAGAAAAAAAAATAGTAAGGGACGTGCGATAGGAAAATTTGCTCAAATAAATTAGTTTTTTCGTTCGTCCTAAGTGGGTAAATGTTAAGCCGGACTAAAGTAAAAGACTATAGAACAGGGTTGCCACATAAACGTGCGAGTGTACGGGTATGGAATTTACTTATAAGGGAAGTATTAAAATCATCCTTAGTTTGTTGTCATAAATTAATTTAAAACTCTTGCTAGGCGGCAAGAGTTTGAGTATGGGATAAAGGACTTTTGTGGGAAGATCCTTTTTAACTTTGGTTGATATAGTTGAGGAGACAGAAAGAAATGTTTGTGTCCACCTTTATCTTGTTCCAGGAAAATTTGTTTTTAATTTTTAATATTTTTGCGTGAAGCTTAAATTTGATTGAAATAATGTACATATTTTATTAAAGCTTTATGACCAAACACTTTTTTGCTGAATTGTGCCTTAACCAATAGACGTTTGCCAGGCTTTTTAATTCCTAGATTTATCTGCATATATTTTATAGCAAACTCCTTTAGGTTAAGGTTCACTTATATCTGGAGGAAATTCTTAAAGCACGAAGCATTTTCTTTCCGCACACCATTCCATGGGGACATGCACTTCTTGACTAGCTCGATGTTGGCATAATGTTCCTAAAGTTAATTCCATAAGTTGACCTTCTTTCTAGATCAGTAATTTAGAATAGTAACTTTCTATAAAACATCAGGTTAGATTGAAGCCAAAAGCCAAAACACTTAAAACAAAAGTAAGTCCGTTGTTATAACAAATGGATCGAATCTTCTTCCTTGCTCGTTTAACCATTAATTCCATGAAGCATTTAAGAAAGCAAGTTTCGGAATTTTTAAAAACAATGTACCCGTAGCATGATGGTTAGTACGATGGACTGTCATGCGAGAGGTCTTGGGTTCGATAGCTGTCTACAGTTTTACACGCCAAGTTGCGGTCTTCCTCTACTGCGCAATCACTCGGAATTGAATTCGAAGACCTTCCGGGCTGGAGCGATGATGTCCATTCGCTCTACAAGACCCAGCCATCGAAGTCCTTGGAATTTAATTCTGTTAACCAATATTTTTTTCTCGAAGCATCCTAAGACTCTCTCATCTTCAGCGCCAAAAATGGGAACCGGGATGATGAGTGTCTTATCACTGCACTCTTGATGCTGTCATATGCGAATTTAAATCGATAAAGAGATGGTGGTTATCGATTTGAAGTTCCTGGTTTTTTCCAAGATCTACCCTAGTGTAAATATTTGATCGATAGTGGACTTTTCTTTTCAAAAGCCACACTGATAAGGGCCTATCAGCTTGTTGATGAACGGCTTCAGACTTTCACATAATACGGCAGAGAGGATCTTGTATGCAATGTTAAGGAGATTGATGCCTCTGTAGTTAGCGTAATTTAGAAGGTCTTTTTTTTATGTATCGGGCAAACTATGCTGAGATTCCACTCATCGGGCATGCTTTCTTCCGACCATATTTTGCAGATGAGTTGGTGCATGTTCCCTACCATGTCATCGCTTGCTGCTTAAAATAGTTCGGCAGCGATGCCGTCAGCTCCAGCAGCTTTGTTTGACTTCAGTTTAGATATATCTATCTTCACTTCGTCTAGGTCGAGTAGGTGGAATTGTTGATCTGCGTCGTCTAGGTTGAGTGGTTCTATCTCCCTTACAGCAGAATTCGGTTTGTTATTGCCGTTATATAATTTGAAGAAGTGGTGTTTCCATATTCTCAACATATACTGCGGTTCTACTACGATGTTTCCCTGATCGTCCTTACAGGCTTCGGTTCGTAGACGGCACCCTTTTGATGTTTTTTTTTACCTTTTGTGTTGTGGCCTCCCTCTGTCTCCTCGGTGTCGAGCTTCTCATACTCGATGTTGACCCATCGGAAAGTTCGGACATCTTGTATACTGGAGAAGTGTCGTGCATCGATCGCAATGTGGTGAATCTGGTTGATAGTTGATTGATCAGCAGATTTCCATGTCCCCTTCTGGATATTAAGATGTGTGAACTACGTACTAGCTGCCAGAACACCTAGCCCCGCAGTGAAATCGATCAAATGAAATCCGTTGTCGGATGTGGTGTCATGCAGGCTGTATCTTCCGATTGTGCCACAAAAGATGTCTTCTCTTCGGAATTTCGATCCGAAATTCGTTGTACTTGGATTGTCAAGAGTAAATCCGTCCGTATTCTAGATTTGTTGGTGCTTCGCAACTAGGATATTTTTACGTAGTTAGGAAGTCACTACGAACGGCACAACCCCCAACCTGGTGGGCTAGATCCTTAATATAACACCAAGGACGGGAAGCCGGATAAACCGCTCCTTATAGGCTTGGGCTCCGAAAAAGTCGTAGGAAGTAGTTCCACCTTACTGGAACTCGGGAATTCCTCCTCCGCCGTCTGGATAAGCAGAGTTGCCTTAGCTGAACACCTCACCCCTTCTCTCGTTTGACAGGCTAATAACTCTAAAATATTTTGGGTTAATGTGGCAGGGCTTCCTAACTTTGGGAATGAAGACAACTTAAACTTCTCTCCACACGAAAGAATGTGAGCTAGACTATTTAAGCTGTCTATGATGTTTTTCATAACAGGTACTAAAATATTGAAACTTTTCCCTAATTCTGCTTGTATTATTCCAGCGGTTAATAAGAATTTCTAAAGGAGTTAAATTACTGACGAGATCGTTCAGATTAGTGTTTTTAACTGAACTGCATGGAATGTGGACATTTAGGAACAGGGTGAATAGTCGCTTTAGTTTGTCCAGAAGCCGTCTATGTCTCTTAGACAGATTAGCAAGATTAAAATTTTTGAAGAGGATTCTACGAAGTTTTGATGTTTTACATCTGAGCTGAAAGTTCTCCCACCACATAGTTTATTATTGTTCAATATATCTTTTATGACTCTCAGTCATCAATTTCAACGCCAAACCATTTCGCATGAGCTTTTTTAAAAAAAGAAACATAAAAAACAAAGCTTATTTTTGGATCCATTGTGAAAACCCTTTTCTTATCCTTTTCCCACAAAAGCCACATCCTGTCAAAACATTATTATACAGACACTACCCCCAATCTACTGTCCTATTGAATGTTGGTGTACTCTTAAATTTTCTACACATATGCTTAGCTCTACTTTTCGCAGTCCAATCCAAACGACAATGAACCACTTCATTATGCTATGGACATTTAGTCATATACTCTTCGTACTACACTCTACACATAGTTTATAAGTAGTTGGCTGTTTGTAATATTGCCGAAACCCTAAAGGACACTTTGCTCTACACACAGAATTTACACCAAAGGTGATTTGCGCATTATCTGCATCAACAAACTACGAACTATATGTACTATAAGCCCCTATACTTATACTCTGTTCCAGGATTCAAACTTGTATGTAATATCCTTCCACAATCCCACATACACCATTCACATCATCATCAAACTGTATGAAGGTATATCGTCCTTCTATAATGTTTCACATTGCCATATAATCATCAGGATATGAGAACTGAGAACTATAGGTATACCATTCGGTTCTATGATCATCACATCCTACATATCGCCTACATAAAAGTGACCTAAGGGCTTAAGGACTTTGCATTAGCTTTTCATTGTCATCCTTGTCGGTTTTTAAGTTGTTTTTTTTTTTTTTGTGAATGGATGTTTTATTTTAGTCGTTGCTATCTTTCATAACTAAGGACTATTTCAACTTCATATCACTTTTTGTATTGGCCTTTGTGGCTCATCATTCCCATGTTTCTTAAATGACGGTCTGTAAAACCCGCTTAATTGAAACCACTTATCCTAAAAAGGCAAACTTATTACTCTGCATTTAACGTGACTTCAATTACAAAACTAGAGCTCAAAACGCGTATAGGCATGTTAATAACAATATTAAAGAAAATATATATATTAAAATAATAAAATAAACATTGTTGTTAACTTACCCAGGGCAGCCATTTAGGTCCAATTCTTTTTATATTATTAACTGTGAAATACTTCAAATTTATTTAAACTATCTACAATTGGTGTGTACGAAATTATTTGTTGTTCAAAATCGACCAGTATAGATTATTGGTATCTTGTTGATAAACATCTCGAATTCTAATTAAACTAATAAATCTTCTTAGATTGAAAAGAAAACGTTCTTAACTATCCCTGAACTTATTTGCAAATCAAAACCCTTTGAATGCAATCTCAATGTAAAAACAAAACTCAATTCGTGTAGTGTAGCTACATAGATTTTGCTTCGGGGCGAAACGTCATGGTTGCCAGTACGAGTTTTCCACACCTCAACATCCACAAAGAAACTTGGACTTCTCCAGATCAATCTACCGTCAACCAGATTGACCATATTGCGATTGAGGCCAGACACGCTTCCAGCATCATGGGTGTCCGAATTTTCCGAGGAGCTTACATCGACTAGGACCACTTCCTCGTAGTAGCCAAGGTTGCACTTCAAGTTTCCAGACCCAAAGCAAAACAGGGAAAGTCTGGGACAACGTCAAAAGGCTACAATTGCAAGAGATCCTTTTCGCAAATCCCTTTTCGACCGAGTTACAAGTAACCTCTCACGAAGTTCTTTGCCGCCAACACAATGTATCGAAAACCAGTGGCAACATTGCCAAGATGCCATCAGAGAAGCCGCCTCTGATCGCTTTCAAGAAGCCACCAACAAGGAACCCTTGGTTTGATGAATAACGTCGGCAGGCAAATGCAGCCAAACAACAGGCACGCAAAGCGGCGCTGCATATAAGCTGCTCATGAGCTCTATCAAAAGAAGAGCACCTACTTCTCAGAAGGAAATAGAGAGAGCATGATAAGCATGCGGTTGAAGATGTTGAGAGGTTTAAAAGCAGAAATGAAGTTCGAAAGTTTTATGAACAGGTGAAACGAAATTCACAAGTATGTACATACACCTAGAACCGAAGGCTGCAATAAAGAAAGTGGAAACATCATAGTGGAACCGCAGTCAATGCTGAGAACTGGAAGGATCACTTCTCCAGAGTGTATAACGTTGACGACGAACCGCATTCCGCTGTCAGGCAGGATGATCCATAGACGACATAAGCCAACAATGCAGTCTTCCCAACTTATGTAGGTAGGTAGAAATGGCGATCTCAAGGCAACCTAGCCTGAGATCTAATTAGCGCTGTAGTGCTCCGTTTTGATACCAAAAACCATTCCATGCCATTTCGTTGTCTCAGATAGCTCATCAAGTTTGTGAAAGAATGCTTTTCCAAAGTATTTCATTCTAGTGTTTGCCAAAGCAGGAAATTTGCAGAGGAAATGGATTATCGTTTTACTTTCTCTTTGGTCACTACAACTACGGCAATAGGTGTTGTACGAGATACCCAACTTCTCTGTATGAACTCCTATAGGCCAATGTCCGGTACAAACCGCAACAACAATGCCTTGGCCTGCATAGAAGATCGTTTGTGAGGGTTTTATTATAGGTGGGCCATGTCTTCTTAGATATAATGCAGTTGGGTAAATTGCTCCACCTTCGGTTTTATTCAGTTTGGTAGATAAAAAAGATTTTACTCTTCATAGCACCAAGAGGAATGTTAACCATTTCCGCAAGTCAGCTATGAAGGGCCGATCCTTGCCTGGCCTGCTCGTCAGCCCGTTCATTTCCCACTATACCACTATGGCCCGGAACCCAGATCAGGATGACACCGAGGTTAATATTCAGGCTCGCAAGGTCATCGCGATATTGCTGGACCAATTTAGATGAAGATGTGGCCGAGTTAATGGCTTTGACAGCTGCCTGACTGTCTGTGAAGATAGGTACATTTCAGTTTTGGTTTGGGCTTTGTTTAAGTATCTTACATGCCCTTCTTATTGCAAGCAGTTCACCCTGAAAAACGCTAGCAAAGTCAGGAAGCCTAAAGGATTTTTCTACATTTAGGGACTCAGAAAAGATCCCAGAACCATTTCCGCACTCCATCTTTGAGCCGTCAGTAAGGGTGGTTGTGTCGAAACCTATCGACACGATGTTATCCTCCCAATTTTCTCTGGATGGGAAAATAACCTTAACCCGCAGCCTAACAGCGATGCAGGAAACTATGTATTTAATAAAAAGGTTGATTGGTAGAAGATCCGAAATAACGTTTAAGGCGTTCGTTGGGCAAGTACGCATGGCCCCTGTGGTGCTCTGAACCTTCTTTAGCTTATCAATATTATAGGCTTTGCTAAGAGCAGGCCACCACACAATCGAACCATATGTTTAGATTGGGCGTACTACTGAAGTCCATACTTTTTGCCGAAAGTTTTGCTGCAGGCGTAGAAGGCAACACAGGCCTTCTTAACCCGTACTTCAATATTTAGTTTCCAGTTTAGTTTAGGGTCGAGTATAACTCCCAAATATTTTGCACTGGAAGACAATGATAGGATAGGACCGTTGAGTCGAGGTAGCGTGAAGGGCGGTACTTTAGTTTTGGTGGTAAAGAGCAACAGTTCAGTTTTACTTTGGTTATCTTCTAGTCCACAACTCGTGGCCCAGTTGCTAACTTTCTTCAAAGCTCACACCGTGATTTCACTAATCACAGAGGTGTACTTTCCTGACACCAATAGCACCAAATCATTCGCATAGGCTTCCGCCTTGACTCCACATCTCTCTAATTTAACGAGATTTGTATCCATGACCAGGAGCCATAGAAGAGTCGAAAGGACACCACCCTGGGGTGTTTCCCTACTCACGTGTTTTGTTGCGAATGTTTTGCCAAAAGTGGCTCGATACTTCCTACCACTGAGAGGCTGTCCAGGTTCCATCAGGTTTTTTTAGAAATGAATGATTACAATGTTCCTTCGATAAAACTTTGCTAAGCCTTGCGGAGTCCTTTATGTCTTCGATTGATTGACAGTATTCTCTCTAGCCTTGTCTTTTGGCTGATGACAGGGCTTGCTTGTAAATTTTAAGTAAATTTGTATACGATTGGTAAAATTTATGTTTGCGGCAGATATTGAAAATTGTCCTCGTCATTTTCCTAAGACTGGACAGTTCTGCATTCCACCAAGAAGGAAGGGTTTAGGGCTATATTTAACTGGGCAAGAGACTCTAAAAGCTTTAATTATAGAAGTTTCAAAGGTTTTCACCTTTCATTCAAGGTCTCCTATCGAATCAGTGAGATTCGGTAAGTTGCTTAGTTTGGAATTAGCATTTTGACTGAATTTCGTCCAGTCAGTTCTTTTGGGATTTTTGTAAGGCGGAGGGTTTTTCGACTAGAAATTAATTTGAAAAAGAATCCACTTGTGATCCGAAAACGAATTCAAAGGGGAAACTGTCCAATTCCCCACTAATAAATTACGGTTGTTTACTAAAGTAACATCAAGCACATCCTCCCATCCATCTTAATTTTCCGAGCTCGGAAAGACGAAAGTGAGAGTATTGCCTCTGTTACAAATGGTCATATTATTTTCAATAATAAAATAAAAAAAAAGTGAATCACCTTGTTCATTGATCACAGAACTTCCCCAAAGGGAATGGCGAGCATTTGCATCGCCTCCTATCAGAAGGTTTGCCTTTTTGATCTTAGCTTCGGTTATGATTTTGCACACCTCCTCAGGAGGTGATGGTGCATTATGGGCAGAGTAAAAAGAGGCCAACTGTCAGATCGGGAGTGCTTAGATTTGAACATAAAAAACCTTTTCAATGTTTCTTAGCAAAAATACAAGTTCTGGGATAACCTTGGTTTTGATCTGCGTTTTTATAAAAGAAGTCGTATTGGTTGTATTGGAGGCCTCGCACCTTGAGGCCGTTTATCCACGGTTCTTGGATAACGCGAATGTCGAAGTTTTCCTAACTAACTTCGAGTGCTTCAGATTAACCGGATGACCTTCAGCGCGTTTCTAATTATTTTTAGCTGCAAAGCTGGGGCCCGGCAACTTGCTGGGGACCTCGACTCCGCTAACAACATCGTCAACCTCGAAGTTGTCATCAGATTTGTCGGTGTCTGTTCCTCGACACTGCAGAATTTTAATTTTGTAAGTATCTTATAAGTGCGTTTGGATGATGTCCAGTGCGGAATTATATATTTTGTAATCTTCATAAGTTTTCTTATTTGCGAAATATTTTGTATTCGCTCTTCAAAATTTTCCACAGCAAAACCTTTACATTTTTCGCTCAAATCGTTCAAGCTCTTTAACTATCGCAGGTGAAATAGTAAATCAGGAGCAAAATCCGTATGCCAATATTGGTCGAATCAATGTTTTATATACCAAAAGTTTTGTTTTTTTGGGTTTTAATCTCACAGTAACAAATTTGGCCTTACTTTCGGGCGTGTTCATTGAAAAGGAATCTGTTATGTAAGTGAATATCTAAGTAATTAATTTTGGTTCGTTATGGAATAGGTACGTTGTTTATGTTTAGGGAGACAGTTTTCTTTTTTTAACTGCCATGCGATGGCCTTTTCCACTTGTGTTCCAACGCATGTTAAGCTACATTTTCCCGTAGTTATATCCCACTTTTTGTAATAGCCTTAAAGTAAGGGTTGTTTTTGTTCTATTTTAAAAAGAGCTTTCTGTGGTCGTACATCACTATAGTCTGTCCGATAAAAATTGGCAGTACAGGGAAGATAGGGATATCTGCATCTCGTTCGCACTCTTTTCCTACGCATAAGTACCTTTCTCAAAAAAGCTCTTACAGGGTTGCCGTAATGCGCATTTTGAATTTGAAAAAACTAAAAAAAATAACTGCAGGGTTACCATTCTTCTTTTTTACATTGAAATTTCATTTTGTTCATAATTATATATGAAAATGAAATAAAAATTATCTTTTTCCACACCACCAAGAGGTAAGATAAATGGCGCGTTTTTGAAGGGTATCCCCAGTAGGCCTAATCCATTTTTGATAAAAAACAAACAAAAAAAAATTTATTCATAAATATTAAGATAACAAAAAAATAAAATAAACAAGCATAACAAAAATAAATAACAATTCATGTTTCATAATATTTACATATACATATATACATTTTAATCCGAAGAGTAGTTACTGCTGCTGCTCTCTTTATCTAAATTTATGATGAGGCTTTCCACAGCATCTTCCGAAAAAACGTCCATTTCCCACATTTTTGGCTCAACCACCTGCTCAACGTGTTGGACACACCAATGCCATTTTTCAGCGTCCACGTTTTGTATTGCACTTTCGAAAAGGCCTTTTAGTTCTGTCATCTTAAACTACTTGTTTCGACATGCCACGAATCCTTTTACTTGAGCCCAAACCAATTCTATTGGATTCAGCTCACAGTGGTAAGGAGGCAAGCGAAGCACTTCGTGTCCTGCAGCTTGGGCCATATCGTCAACGACGTATGTTTCATACCTGGTTTTATGGTGCTTAACAATGCTCAACAACTCTGACTTCACCATATCATCCTCGAAAGAAATATCGTTTGACCGGAGCCAAATCTTTATGTCGTTTTTTTTTGTTGCTGTAGTTGGAGCTTTGTTTTTCTTTCGTGAATGATATGATGCGTTATCCAGGACAATAACTGAGTTGGGATCCAGGCACGTAAGTGTTTCCTTAAACCACTTTTCATAAACGTCGGCGTTCATATCTTCGTGATAATCACCACTGCTTCCAGAAACATAGAAGTCCGCCATCTACGAAACCTGTAGAGCTTCCTATGTGCGTTATTATAAGCCTCTTCCCTTTTCCCGATGGTGCACGCAAACCTGTTGATGAACCTTCCGTGAAAGCTTTCTGAGGTGTTATTATGGACGGATCTTGCCAAACTTTTTCTTTTGTGTGCCCTTCGTTTAGCCAAGTTTCATCAGTGTAATATATTTTGCGGTTTTGTTCCCTAAGTTTTTTTATTTCACGCAAGTATAGCCTTCTCCAGGCGATAATGTCATTTCTTTCTAATAATACACTTTTTCGCTGGCGACAGGCAAACTTAAAGCCAAGATTTTTTGTCAAAATCGTGTCCAAGTAAGACCTGCTGATTTTGTTGATGTTGACATTAAGTTTTACCTCATTCAGGATTTTGTCAAGCGTCGGTAATTCATTATTTGAAAAAAATTGGTGAACTATTTGTCTAATTGCACATTTATCAAAATCATCAATTTTAATTTTGCGACCAGATTGGTTTTTCTTTTTTGGTGGTGAGTTGTGGCCTTTGGTGCTGTTTTCCTTCAGAAGTCTGTATACTGTTCGTTCAGATACAGAAAAAATATCAACAACCTGCTTTACAGCCTCTGTTTTGCTTTGCAGGTTCTTACAAATAGCTTTTGTCGCCTCAACTATTTCTTTTTTTTGTCGGCACTCAAGTCCTTTGAGCCTGTTGATGTTGAAGCCATTTTTAATTTGCAAAACACAACAAAAACACAACAATAAAATACAAACAACACCACAAAATCATAAAGATAATATACAAACAAAACAACAAAGGCACAACACTAAAAAACAAACCACACAACAATAGAACAACAACAGGACAACAAAATTATTACAATAATGCACAAAAATAACTCGCAAAATGAACAAACCTACCGCCCGGCACAAGAATCTACGCAAATAATATACTTCCTCAAATAAAATGGCTTTGATTTTTATAACTGCATTTTAACTGATTTCCAGAACTTTAAAAGAAATGCAAAAGTCAAAACACAACACGATAACACTCATCGTTAAGAACTTTTAAAAAAGCTCTCAAAGCAAAAGCTCCTCAACAGAAACCCATTGAAAAAGTAAGAAAAAAATACGAAGTGAGTTAAGAAATTGAAAAAGGCAACTCTGAATGTGTGTGATTTAATGAGGGTTGAAAAGCAGCAGAGAACGATCACAGTGCATTGCATGCTCAAGTGTGTGCCAGGTAGGTCGTTGTGGGATTTACGTTGGATGCCATCGAAAATTCATGGGTGTTTTATTAAACTTTTTAAAGGAGTTTCCTTCAATTGGGTATGGTGTAGAAAATAGCGCGCCACTGATTTTTAAAAAGCTCTCCCATAAGGCCTGTACTGCCAATTTTTATCGGACAGATTATAGCTACTATGATGATATCGTCTGCAAATAGGATTCCATTAGGTTCTTCAATCGAAAAACCGAATGGGAAACCATATAAGTATATATTAAACAAAATAGGACTCAATATTGATCCCCGCGGAATTCCTGATAATGTTCTGAAAGGATCTGCGTTCAGTTTTAAGAAATATTGATGCGAATCGGTTTTCAAGAAAACTTTGAATAATACGCACGAGCCATGTGGGAAAATCAAGTGTTAACAATTTATAAATCACCCCTTTGTGCCGAAGATTATCAAATGACTTTTCAATATATATGTTTAATGAAATCGTGCGTCTTTTATATCTCAGGTTTTGAATAATTGTATTGCAAAGTAGGAGAGTGGCATATTCAGTTTAATGTTGTTTTAAAAACCCAAATTGAATTTGAGGAATAATGTTATTATCCTCACAGAGAATATTGACTGTTTTAACTATTATTTTTTCGAAGAGTTTTCCAATGTTGGAAAGCAAGGAAATAGGTCGAAAATCTTTTAATTCTCTTGTAGGTCTAGTTTTAGCTACTGTAACAATTTTGCTCTTTTCCAAGCTTAAGGAAAGTAATTGTTAATGCAATGACTAAACAAAGATGCTAGTATTTCATCGAGTGAATGGGGCCTCTTTCGCAGGATAAAGTTGAGTATTCCTATTCTTCAAATATGAACATGTTGGGGTGATGCGAACGGAGTAGTTGCTGGGTTATTTATGGCAGATAGTTGTTGATATTCAATATTATTTCTGTTAAGGTGTTTATGAAACAGTCGTTTTAACATTTTAAGCCTCCCGTTCCGAGTTTTTATAAGTTTCATCGTGAGTTTAGACACATACTTATATTTGTTACTCCTAGTTACAAAAATTGTTGACCTAGCTTCAACTAAAACAGTTGATTTCACTACACAACATTTAACCAAATGAATTAAAAGCTCCATAATCAAGAATTCTATGTGAAAGTATCTCAGAACGACGTTCCATGAATTCATTTTTTAAATGGCGAATCTTGAAAAGACTTATGCAAATAAGTTTTCTTTAAGTTTTATATAAATCCTATATAAGGCAACATTAAATTAACTATCATTTAGTTTTTCTTTAATTTATTTAACCTTTATTTCAATAGACCAACATAAATAAAAATTGTACATACAAATTATTTATTTATAAGTTACAATGTTTCAGTCAATGTTTTTTCCTAAGTTGAGTATAGGTTAATGAATTGTTTCTATAGGTCTATACTCATTACGCCAATTGAAAATAACTATCCATAAAATTATGGTTTACAATTAGGACATTATAATTACATACCTTCCTTTCCTATGCTGTAGTATGTTGCAGGTGTAGAATTGTAGATATATTAAATCGCGTGACAATATTCTGTTGCATGTTTAATTGCACTTAAAAACAATATTCAATCCATAGGTTAATTGAAAGGACATGATAAAATCAAAACACATAATAATAGTACAAATTGATTAGTATTTTATGCCGTTGTCGTTTATAGTGTTGACATCGTTTTGAAATACATAATTTTTCAACATAAAAATAGAATTTTTAAATTCTTGTTCTATAAAGAATAATAACGTTTAATGTATTGGAATATAAATTTATGAAAGAAAAAACACTTATTTTTCAAATATATCAAAATTCAACATGTAATACGTTTTAATATCACTTTAAATAATACAGAGTGATGTTCATGTAAAAGCTCTTTCTTCCAATCCATTTATTTTACTATACTCGAAGGCATAACATCATTGTTAATTGGTGTAACATCGCTTAATGTCTCCAGCACACACCTTCTAGACGATAGACAAGGCATGTATCCTCTAGCAAAATAACACCTGCTTTCATTCACCTTTGAGATAATTAGGTCTTTAGCCTTCTTTAAATTACCAACGTAGCTATTCACTGGTATATCTCTGTTCGCGATTAAAAGCAAACACACATTCAAATAGAAAATGTGTTCGAAAAACATTTTTATTTCTATTATAACATTTCAATTTATTTTTATATTAATATTACAAACGAAAAAGTAATTTATTCTCAAAGAAAATAGCAAAATTGTTAATATTTAGTAAGAAAAAAAGAAAAGCCTTTAAGAATGTCTTATTCTAACACAACTTCTATACATATATTTATTTATTTACTTAAATCTCCATTTAGAGTGCTCGTACTGTGGCGAGAGTCCTAAAAGACCGTAACATACATAAATCCGCTGGTCTGGATGGTATCCCCGCTATTGTTCTGAAGAGGTGTTCTTCAACGCTCTCAAAACCACTCCAAAAACTTTTTCATCTATCCTACTCCTCAGGTCTCGTTCCGAGAGGATTGAAAACTGCATTTGACCAGCCCATCCCCAAAAAAGGCGAATCTTCCTCACCCTCTAATTACGGACCGATTGCACTTACGTCCCTTCTCTCCCAGGTCATGGAAACGCTGATTAATTATCAGCTGAAGAAATATTTTGAAGATCGAAAACTTCTTAACTTAACTTCGAAGCAATAGGTCCACTGGTGATCTTATGGTTCATATCACCGAACAGTGGAGCAAATTTGTACATCGTTTTAGAGAAAATAAAATTATTGCACTTGATATTTCAAAGGCATTTGATAGAGTTTGGCATCAAGCTCTTTTATCGAAAATGCTTGCTTTTGGTATTGATGAATCTCTTCTTTATTGGGTTAGAAATTACATTCCGGGCCGTTCAATTCAAGTAGCATTGGACAGGTTCAAATCTGATATCCACTAAATAAAAGCTGGTGTGCCCCAGGGCTCTGTTCTATCTCCAACACTCTTTCTCATTTTTATAAATGATCTCCCGTCCGCAACTGCCAATCCAATACATTGTTTCGCTGACGATAGCACTCTTAGCTTTTCATATTCGTTTTCAGACTCACATTCCTTTGCCTCGGATGTGGAACTGCAACGACAAAATATGATAAGCTTATTAAATTCTGACCAAAACAACATTGTACAATAGGGAATAAAAAAAAACAGCGTGGAATTTAATGCTTCGGAAACCTAATGCTGTATTGTATCTTTAAAGCGAGATATACTCCCCTTGCCATCATTCATAGATGGAACTTGCATCGAGGAGACTGAGCATCTCGATATATTTTCGGTATGCGTATCACTAACTACCTTTTGTGGAACGATCACGTACTCGATGTTGCAGCTAAAAATGCCTCAAGTTTTTCGGCCCCTCTGATCAGTCTGTCATCTACAAAACTTACATACTTCCAAAGCTTGAGTATAACTCTCATCTCTGGGCTGGTGCTCCTGCAACTTACTTGAGGCTCTTGGACAGTATTGAAGTTAAATGGTGATAACACTATCATAGGAACATTTAGGTCACTTGAACATCGTCGTAAAGTTTCTAGTCTCACGCTTTTTTACCATTATTTTAACGGTTTAAGCTGTTTTTCAAAGCCATTGCAAGATTCGGGAATTCAAAACCAATGTGCACCGACAACTCCTATCCTCTCTCTCCTCTTCCTTGTGCTCACACACTGTGTCTTTACGTGATAAGGGTAGTAATAACCCCTTGAGTGTGCGCTCTTTAAAAAAAAGAGTAATTGCAAAGAAAAGACTGCACTTTTTGATTTAGTTTCTTAAAAATTAAAAATAAATAATAATTTTCGCATGAAACTTAGTAATTGATTTACATTCTCGCATAGTAAAATACTTAATCGAAAAGAAATTACAATTTAAAAAAAAAAACTAGCTAACATGGCCACGAGTTGCTGTGGAACGTTTTTTGTTAAATTGTTGTAAACTATTAAAAGGGAAAGAAAGGAGAACATCAGACACGGCCATCACCATGCTTTTTCACATACATAAGTGCCATTTGTAAAAAAAACATGGCGTCCTTCATGACTGATCTTCAAATACCGTTACCCCTTATTAGGTACAATAAAATTATTATCTATAAACGAAGATCGAAAAAGTTAAAGCTGGTATTAAAATGTATTGCTTTGGGATCTTAAGGGAAAGGACTTTGAACTCAATTGGTCAAAATATTTGTACAGTTGATGTAAAGCAAAAATCAATAAAAAAAAAGAAATGTATTGTGTAATAAATGTATTATTATTTGTATTTAGCACTAATCGGTGCACAATATTTTTGGTTAACGGAAATAAAGGTTCGACGGTTTTGCTACACGTAAACATGCAACATATAGCTTACTTTACTTTAATTGGCACAACAGCGTACTGTGTTACTGGGCCTCAAGTATTAACTTTCGCCAGCTTAACTCGATCTCTAGCTTGCTGCCTCCAGTTTCGAATACCAAGTTGACGTGCGTCGACCTCAACTTGATCACTCCACGAGATGAGGCCTGCCTCTGCTTCTTGTTTCCTCAGGCTTGGCGTTGAATACCTTAAGGGTTGAAGCTTTGATGTTCATTCGCTCGGCATGTCCTAGCCATCTTAAGCGTTGAACACGCAGTTTTTTGACCAGTGGCAAGTCGCTGTACAGCTCGTATAATTCCTGATTAAATCTACTCCACAAGATGTTATTTTGCCTGTCGACACAAACCGGACCAAAGATCGTTCGGAGAACCTTCCTCTCGAAGATACCAAGAGATCCTTCATCCACCTGGGAGAACGTCCATGCTTCTGCACCATACAGCAAGACTGGCATGATAAAGGTTTTGTACAGTGTCTCTTTGGTACTTCGCGATAGGGCCATATTAATCAACTGCTTGCTTAGGCCAAAGAAACAGCGATTAGCAAGGATAATTCTGCATTTCATCTCCGCGCTGAATTCATTTGCAGAATTAACCGTAGTGCCCAGTTAAACAAATTCGTTTATCACCTCGAAAATATACTTGTCTATTTTCATGTTTTGACCAAGTCTACGGTATGAATCGACTCTATTTGACGACAGTAAATACTTCCTCGTCCTCGTTAATGTTAAGGCCCATTTTCTTCGCCTCAGACTCGACATTAAAGAAGAACATCAGACTCGCTTGGTTCTTCCCATAATGTCGAAGTCCGAGGTATTATGTGGATTTTTGGAAGATGGTGCCACTTTTATTGGCGTTGGTGTTGCGCACCCTTCTCTTGTCGACGTAGAACTGGTGGGAAGATCGTGTCCTCCTTTGCTGCCACAATCTCTATGCCTCCGTTTTAGCTTTTGTTTGCCTGAGCACATTCCAAGTAAAACCAGGGGTTCCGTGGTGGTGGCTGTGAGAAACTTAGCACCTCTTCTGCAGCATTCCTGATGGATTGTTTGCAAAGCTTCTAATGGTTCTATGGGCACATCTCCTCCGTTGTAGGGTTTCTCGCAAGCTCTTGGGATACTCAGTCGGCAAAGGCATTGGCGGTATCCTCCTGCTGCAATCTTCCAACGTTGAATCTTCTCCTAGTAGTTGTTGTTTGCCTTAGAGCTTCCATGGCTATTCGTACGCACAGTGTTCGGAATCTATGTTGGCTGATCTGTACGTACGAACATCAAGTATGCTAGAGGAGTGTCTTCCGTCAATAGCAACATGATCGGTTTTTTTTCATGTTCCATCATCGGAGGACCGCCAAGCACCTTTGTGTATATCTGGCCGAATGAATATTATGTCAACCATCGTGTTTTTCTCGGCTAGGAAGTCGAAAAGACTGAGTCCGTTTCCAGATGTGATGTCGTGTAGGCTATGTATCCGATTGACCTACCAAAGATGCCTTCTTTACCAATTCTGGCGGTAAAATCTCCCAGGAGAATTTTAACATATTTTTTTTTGACATTGCTCATATGTTTTGGCGAGGAGCTCGTGGAGTTCTTCTTTGATATTGTCATCCTTCTCTTCTGTCGGTGCATGCGCGCTGATAAGGCTCAAGTGGTTAAATGTCTCTTTAATGCGTATTGTCGTCACGCTTTCGCATACTTCTTGAAAGCTTAAAACTCTTTGCCTTAGTTTCCTTCTAACAGCAAAACCACATCCAAATAAGTGCTTCCTCCCATCGAGTAGTCACTTCCCATAGTAGTAATCACAGCCTCCCTACCGGCTGGCCCATTCAATCGCATTTTCTGGAGTGCTGTCACATCAGCTTTGAGTTCGGCTAGGGCATCGATAATCTTCTCTGCTTTGCGTAGTGTACGCACATTCCATGTGCATATACGTAAATCTTTGTCCGTTTTTCGTTCATCCAAATCTATTACTTGTGTTTTCATCACATATTAAAATTTCCTTTCATGGCCAGCTTGTGAGGCCTGCGCATGACTGAGATCGTTGAAGTTGGTTCTTCAGAGCGATATCTGGTCTTTTGCTTCTACTTCCTGAGAAGGTAACTCAGGTGTCACAGCTCTGGATCTCATGGATCCAACGTTCATCGTTAGTTCACCTTTCGGCTATCCAGCGGGCACCACTAGGAGGTGACGATACGATTACTCTCAAATCGTTCATGCAAAATGTCAATCGTTGTGTTTGCTGTGTGGCACGTAGCGCTGTCCTGCTGGGACCACATGTCCTCAAGTCCATTTGGTTCAATTTGTACCGTCTCTCTAACGTCGTGTTAACCAATTACGCCGCCGGCCCAAAATCCACACCAAACCGTAATTTCTTGAGGATGCATTATCACCAGGTGAACCTAGCCTGGGTTGGTGTCGTCCCATATACGGCAATTCATCCAAAAATGCGTCTGGTCACTTTAGATGATTTTTCCGGTCACTTTAGATGATTTTTCGGTGTTGTCTATGGTCATGAACTTTGAGCACCTGGGTCAGTTGGATCTTGTTGGGGTTTAGGCCCAAGTCCCACCACAAAATTGGGCAAGTCTGCAAAGAGCCGAGTTCTTAACACTTTCACTGAACGCGGCGATGTTTTCAGCCGATCCTTCGTTCCTTGAATGTACGGGTGTTGGCTGATTGTTTTGAACCGGTTTTCTCAAATTGGGCCACCAAACATTGATGATTTCACTGTGAACGTGCCGTTCAATCGTGTATTTTGCCATGATGATTTCGTATTAACAACTAAAAAATATACAAAAGATTTGACATTATGCAACCAAAACAAAACGCCGCCATGGGCGCGAAAATCTACTCACGATAATTGATAAACCCTTTTTTAATCGGAAATCCAGCCCTATTACAATAGCGGCACCACAAATTCATTAATTATTACACAATTTAGACCCGGAAGAAGGGGGGGGGTGTATTTGAGATACAATTCGTCAAACACAACTAAAATCTATGTCTTCACACAATATAGAATCTGGAAAATCTTTAGTATTGCTTTAAATAATTTTCATATACGATCTTTTCTGAGAGAAAGAGCTAATATTCAGAATCTTAAGAAGAACCTTGCTACTTTAAGTCTTAGTTGAAACGAATTGATTACACGCCCATACTTTCAATGCACACAGACAAAGCCACAACGTCAGAAATAATATCGCAATGGAAGAGTCTTTCAATACAGCAAATATCTATCAAGTATTGATTCAATGGACTTAAAATCCTCTTTTAATAAAACTAACCATAAGGAAACTCTTTAAATTCAACATCAAATGGTTTAAAAATATGTTTTGCAAACAACGTACAAGACTTTATTTACAAATCAGAGAATACAGGAATTATAGATGCCGTCAACTTCAGTCAACATGTTTGACTTATGCTCCAAATAGAAGTTAAAGTAAAGCTGAAATTTACTCAACATCAACTAACTACAATATTGTAGTTCAAAAGTTGTTTGTTTTTATACCGAATTAAAGAACTCAATTTTCTGAATTGAGAACACAAAATAACCCCCTAAGAACATAATTATAAGCACTCTTCATTATGGCAGACACAGACGGAAACAAGAAACTCCTTTCTAATTTATTATCAAAAACCACACTCTTCCTCGAGTTTATATTAATTTAGTTTTTTTTTTTTTTTCAAAAAAGTAAAAACCCAAAAAAGGAAACAGAAGGGAAGTGAAAACCGAGAATATTCCTTATAGCTAGAGTTATAGAACCTTTTTTTAAAGCTCTATAGGTATAATTCGTTTAACGTCAATAGAGTTTCGCAGAAAACTCCATAGTTTTATATGCAACTTTCAGTGAAGTAGTGATGTGTGTGTATGAAAAGTTTGTTTTTTATATTATTACTATTTTTTGGCTACAGCTTCTATTTGTGTAGTTTCTAGGTACCTTATATGCAAGTATAGATATATACTATATAAAGATACAAATGAATGAAAACTGCACCAACAAGCGCACCATGTATACTAACTAAACCACTGTACTAATACTGATGGGTGTATATACTCGTAACTCTTCCCTGGTTGGGTTCTTTTGAAAAATCTTTTTGACTAGAAAAGTTTTCACCCTTAATTACTTTTTGAGAGTCGAAGCTCTATCAGATGTCGAGTTATACAAATTGTCATGTTTAGAAATACATACAAACCTACTTTTGAAGTATAACGAAATAAAGTCAACGACTTAGTCACACAAACCTGCTTCCTTGACTTGTAGTCCAGAAAAATTAGTACAAAAATTGTATCGCCTGAGAAAATTTCCGACAAAGCTGAACTTTGGAAGGAAGCTAAACGCTTTTTCAAAATGACTCTATATTTTGAGTGGATGAATGGGATTTTTGTTTGATTGGACTTTCGGAAATCAGGTTAGCGAGTATGAAATGATGCCATCTTAGTAAAAAAAAAATTTGTCAACATTTTATTGCAAGTGGCCTCTTTTATTTAATTCTTTCTTAAGTTATTGCAATGCAAAGCTAATTTTAAGTCAAAATGATGGTTGGAAGATTGGCTCTCAAATATCTTTTGTTTTTGGATAATGCTATTCTTGAGGTCATTTAAGTTCCTTAACTTTTTAACTTCCATATTGTTAAGCAAGAGTATAACTTGCGTCAGTATTTCGCTACCAAAAGTATTCCTTCTTATCTCTTTAAGAACTATACATCTTCAATCAAAGTGTAAAACTTCTTCCTTTCCTTTAAATTGCACAATGAGCATATATCTGGTAAGTCATCTCTAGGAGGTATACAAAATTCAGTAGTACCAGCAATTTAACCATCATTGAAATTTCGACAATGCTATTATGGTCCCTAAAATAATTCATCTATTCCAAGTTGTGATTTAGTTGACAGTCGAGCTGCCTGTATATAGATCCTGTGGCGCCATTCAAGTATTTCTCTCGTTGTTGATGTCCACTGTGGAAATGAGCTTATATAAAGAAGCTTTCAAATCATTTGATTACTACACAAAAAATTAAGTTTCATTCCACATTCATTCGCATTAATTGAAGCACTGCTATCTTCGGAAGCTCATCTTCATAACTCTCAAGATGTAATCGACTTGCATTTTTAGGGTTGGTATGAACTTAGATGATAATCCTTATTCCAACATAATAACAGAAATGGGTGTACTTAATGAAAGTCTAAAATTCACTTAATAAAGTATCGGAGAAGTTTCTCAACTATTTCGTATTGTTTCGTTCCCCAAAATTGTGCCGCGTAAAACATGACAGACTCAGATACCGCTTTAAATGTCTTGAACTTACTGCTATGTGCCATACTTTTGTTAGAAAAACATCTTTTAAAAGTTGCACTAATTGCACCTTTGTCCTTAACTATAGTTACTCTCTTAGATGAATTTTTCATGCTCAAATGGTTCGTTTAGTGAACTCCAAGGTATTTAAATTCCGTGACAACTTCAGTGCCCTCTCCATTATAGAACCTGTTTAATAAGAATGGACTGTATGTAAAAATAGTTTGTAGTGTTTTATGTTGAATAAAAAAAAATGTTTGTGTAATGTTGTAGTGCAATAGTTTAATAAAATGTGTAATGTTTTTTTATATATGTCAATACAATAGTATACTTATGATGTGTGCTGTCCGATGGTCCAAATTGAAAAGGGCAGATTTAAGCAAGTTAATATTTAAAATAGCCGATAAGAAAAATGAGCACAAAGCGGATTAAAAGATAAACTCACGTTACAGTGTTATTAATAAAAAGAGTGTGACAGCGTTAGATTAAATTGAGTGATAACATAGAATAATATAGGGTATTATTTGTTATGTTGGGCAAATGTGCATCCGGTACTGAACATTCAGCCCCCCCTGGAAGACTCCGGTCTTTCAGTTATAGGCAAGGGAGCAATTTTCACAATAGGCCTAATGTAGTCTCCAAACTGCGTATGTACTGTAACAATTCTGCATCTGTTGTCTTTGCCAGGATGGATTTTGATAATTCGGCCAAGAATCCATTTAGATGGAGGAAGATTTGGCTCCTTAAGTAAAACTATGTCATCTATGTTTATGTTGGGTTGACTCTTTTGCCATTTACGTCGATTT
>NC_079147.1:77997550-78077615 GCF_945859685.1 Eupeodes corollae | reverse complement strand
TACAATTGTGAAATTGAAAACTGCTTTTCAAAAGTTATGAGTAACTAGAGTTCACGAATAAGAGTTTAAGATCACGAGTTTAAAATCACGAGTTCATAATCACGAGTCTATATTCAGGAGTTCAATCACGAATTTTTGTTTACGACACGAAGTTAAAGCTAATGAGTTCCCGAGAACGAGTTAACATGCATTAGTTCTCGGAATTAATATATTATGAAAATAAACCCCGATACCGAATTTTAAAAAACTAAAAGAACTCAAAATCATGCAATGTATTCATGCAGGTATATTACGTATTCATTGAATATTCAAATCAACTAAAACATGACAATATCATTCCCGTTGAATTCTGTGGTAGTTTGAAAATATTCAAATTAAATCAATTAATTATATTTTTTCTTCAATTGCATGCAATTTAATCGAATTTCTGTTTTAGAAACCACTAAAATATTATTTAAACAAAATATTTGTTTTGTTTTGCTTTTTCTAATTTATTTATTTCATTTCTTAAACAATCCCACAAAATTCAATTTACGATTGCCTTATTCACTTGACTAAGAAGAACGCTATCATCAAAAAATTAAAAATAATTATTAATTTAAAATTAAAAATTTAACATTCCGTTATCTTAACAATGAATTCACTTAGTTTCACATAGTAATATAATAATATTAATTTGCATGATACTTGAATTGTTTTTTTTTTTTAATTAAGTTTAATTTTTTTTGTTTTTTTTTTTAAATTTTATATTTAGGAAAAATAATAGAATATCATGTATGGGCACCTTAAAACCATCATAGGTCCAACTTCCTAATTTTAAGATGCACGTCTGTACATCATATGGAAAATATTCAACATCGATTGAACAGGATGACTTATAGACGGCTGGTGGTTGCCATATAACCAAACCATTACTATAGACGGTTGCTTTTGTCATAAGTGTTACTTCATAATGACCATCAGCACTGTAAAAATATTTGTGGTTGTTTGTTTTTACAAATTCCTTAATTTTTGTTGTTGTTTTTGTATTTTTTTTAGATTTTTATTTTTTGTAATAAAACACTTCATAAAATTAAAAATTAAATCAAACTAAAAACAATTTGAAAGTATTATAATTTGTTGATGGAGATTGTTTGAGATATTAAAAGTGTACAGCTGGATAGAATTTAACTTTTAAGTTAAATTTAGTTTATTTTAATTTTTGGATTAAAATGAAATTAATATCTTAAAACAAAATTGAAATGATTAAAACAAAACGTATTTTAAAAATGTTGCTACAAAAATGTTGTTGTTGAAACAAAACAATCTGATAAATTTTGGTAAGTATAATTCTGTTGAATCTTTAATCCCAATAAACTTCATCAAAGTTTCAATAACAACTGCCTTTCCAGAAGGAAGTTTCAATTCATATCACCAGCCAAATGTTTACTGCAGAACAATAAAATTGTATTTATGTCCACTTTAAGTTTTCATTAAAAATAACCAGCTGTATTTTTTGAAGTACTTTACAGCGGATTTAAGAAACGTTGTTAAGCTCTTACCAATTTCTGTTTATATCCAACTGGACTATTCTGATATTTTAATGGATGTTTTACTAAGATTGATCCAGATTTAGTTGAACTGTGAACTATGAAGAATTTGTTTCAGAATTAGAGAAGCCTTATCTGACACCACTTTTTCCAGAACTTAAATATACCTCCGATATTTGAGCACGAGTCCGAAGAAACAGCGTTGTATGATAAGATACGGAACTATAAATTTAACATTCACATCGCTAGAATATTGCCGAAATATGTCTAGTCTTTGGTTTTTATGAACATGTAGAAATAGCCAGCAGATAGCGCAGCGATCGCAAGAAAGAAAGAAACAAAATCAACTGATACAAGTTCAAGAAGCAGCTGCACTTTCAAGTACTTTCTTACTCTTGTTTTTGATCTCGTTAAGACTGCCCCGTGCAAAACCAATTTTACTAAGAATAATTTTGTTGTATTAGAGTTTTAAGAAATGTTATTATAAGTCTTAAAATATATCTTATGTTTGGACACAATTTGGCACAAAACGCCAAAGTGGTGACTCCAACGTGATCACGTTGCACTTACCCAGCACAAGTATACGATTTTATTTTGTTTCTTTTCATAAAAATCAAGACAATATGGACCCGCCATCAGATACAGCAGCAAACGCCAGAGACGTTATTGGGCCAGCATCAGTTGCAGCCTTGAAGAACCTCAAGATTCCTCCATTCTGGAAAATAAATCCAGCCTTGAGGTTTGTACAAATTGAGGCTCAATTTCACAACAACAAAATCTCGTCAGACAACAGCAAATTCAATGCTATAATCGTTGCCTTGGATCCTAAAATCTTTAATGAGGTTTCGGATATGGTGCAAACACCAACACTCACAGACAAATATCTGGCCTTTAAAAAGCAGTAAATAGGTTATGTTAGGTTAGATTAAGAAAAGGCCCATTGTGATACCAAATGAATCTAGAGAATTACTTCTTACTAGTCGAACCATTTTGAGCTTTTTATAAAGCGAAGAAGATATTTGATATCCTTTTAAGCTAGTTCACTGAGATTGTCAAAAGAGTAGTCTCCCTGATGAAGTTTGCGTCTCAGTGAAAGAGCAGGGCAACTGCAGAGATAGTGAGAGATTGTTTCCTCTTCTTCTTCGTCCATACAGCCCCTGCAGACGTCATTTGAGGCTACACCAAGTCGTATTGCGTATCTGCCTATAAGACATTGCCCCGTTAGGACACCTATTAGGGAACTAATATCAAGTCTGCCTTGAGATAACAAGTCTTTAGAGCGCTTTAGGTCCAGTGAAGGCCTAATGAGTTTTGTGGCTGCACATGTTGGTAAATTGTGCCACCTAGAGTTTGTTGCCGCTGTTTCTTTTAGCAGAAGTTTAGATGTAGCTATCGGTATACCTATTTCCTCCCTTTCAAGTGAAGCAGGCATGACGGTTCCATTTTTAGCGAATTCATCGGCTCTACAATTTCCCGTGATGTCTCTGTGGCCCGGCACCCAACATTGGTGAATTTTAAATTGCTAAGAGACGATCGACAAGCGAGGGCCGTTTGAGATTTGGTTAAGACACCGTCTAGAGATTTAATAGCAGCCTGTCTGTCAGAGAAGATGCGGATATCAGAAGTTGATATCACGTTTTCTCTTAGCCAGGAGAGAGCCTCTTTGATCGCTAAAAATTCCGCTTGGAAGATGCGATGCTTAGATTAAGCTTTTCTGAGTACACACCACTACTGATTTCCTCATTTGTCTTGGATTCCTGTATAAAAATTAATGATTTTGTCATGCAGGAGTTTTTTGTCTTCCCATTCATCTATGGATGGAATCGATACATGGAAGTTTTTTGCAAATTAAGATTTTGAAATAGTGTAGACTATGTACTTTGGTATAGAACCAAAGAGGTTCAAAATGATGGAGTTCCCCACATTGTTGTTGGTACTTTGAGATGAGGCGTTAAGTCTAATAGCTGGACTCGCTGCCACTTGTTTGCTGAAGACGTCGAGGGGTGTCAGATGGAGGAGAGTGTCTAACCTGTGGCTCTCAATGCCCCGCTTATGCAGAGAAATGCAGTGCGTTGGACTGTGCTGAGTTTGTCGCAATATGTGACTTTCTCCATTGCAGTCCACGTTACTGCAACCCAGTACAAAGGTATTGGTTTGACGATCGATGTGTATAGCCAGTAGGTAATGCGAGATTGAAAACCCCATTTACTTCCTATGGCTTTCTTGCAAAGGAAAAGAGCTGGTGGAGCTTTTTTAACTCTTTCCTGAATATTAGATTTAAAATTCAATTTTGTTTCCAATATCAGACCAATATACGAGTATTTGGCTTCATTGGTAAAAATTAGTGGTTCACCTTTTATTGAAGGAGGTACAATTACTGGGATCTTGTATTTCCGTGTAAAAAGGACGAGGTCTATTTTTTGAGAATTAATACTACAAAAACAGCAGTGATCAGCCCATCTAGTGAGCATATTGCGTGCGTTTTGGAGGAGGTCTCTCAGTGTATTAGGATGTTCTCTTGTGACGTCGATAGCAACATCATCGGCATATGCTACCACTCTGTAGCCTTTCCTCTCAAGGGATATTAGTAGTTCGTTAACCACTATGTTCCACATGAGAGGGGACAGAACACCACCTTGCGGAGTTCCTCTAAGAGTTGTTGACCCTGCTTTTCAGCATTAGATTAATCAACTCACAGATTGAGTATTCGACATTTAGGGTCATCATAGCAGAAATGATAGCGGATGTGTCAACGTTGTTGAAAGCGCTCTTAATATTCAGGAAGGCCACCATAGTATATTCCTTTTGTTTTTATAGTTCTTATCAGAGTGTGCAAGGTTGTATCTACCAATTTCCCTTTGCAGTAAGCATGCTGAGACATCGATAATCTCTTATCAATGCTGTTACGTACGTGGATATCTATCAATCGTTCCAGAGTTTTGAGAATGAATGATGATAGGCCAATAGGTCTTGAACTTTAGGGTTGACATGCGAGCATTTGCCCGCCTTGGGAATGAAAACTACCAACTCAATGATGGGCAAAGTTATATCAATGGTAAGTTGTAGCTCAGCTGGTACGATTTGGTTTGGACCTGGCGATTTATAAGGTTTTAAACTATTCAGAGCTAAAGTCAATTTTTCTTCTGTAAGCAGACCTTGAGGAAAGGTTAAGTTAATACCCGACCCAGGACGGTTTGTTGAATTAACGGATTTGGAACTATCGGGGAACTGGGTGTCTAGTAGCAGGTTTAGCGTTTCTTTGCAAGAGTTAGTCCATGCACCATCTGAGTTGTTAAGACGACTAGGGAGTTTATAGGGCGGTTTACTGAATCCAAGGAGCTACAATTGAACAAACTTATGACATCACTCAAACTCGGCGATAGGCGTCCTTCAAGTTTGTTGAGAGAGATGACTTGTCGTATATAATGTGTCCGACGATATGCTCTCTACAATTTGGATGTCGAAAATGCCGAACCATGTGAGTGAAATTCTTTCTGCAAGCCTGAACATTGGTTCCACTGCCTTATACGAAATAGCAGACAAAATTATGGACAACATGTCAACAGCACCAAATCTCGTTCTCGCTTCAGATGTAAATGAGTGTCGAAACAACATTTCCCTCGATTAATGCCTGACAGAGGTAGAACCTGCACCAGACGCAGATTCATTTCAAAGGTAAGAAGATCAAAAGATCCAGTTTGTTTCTTCCACAGAAAGTATGGAGAGCAAGCAAAGTTGACAAACCATGCAATTTTTCCACAAAAAACTAACCAGTTGACAACAGTTTTCAACAAAACAAAGAAAGCTGCATTTTTATCTTCGAGAAAGGATACTCATCATAAATTCTTATTATATTCTGGCTCAACTATATGCGTTATACCTCGTTCCATTGATTGCCCAAGCAAGAGTAGAAAAATACCTCAAAGTGCAGCTGTTTCAATTCATTTTGTATTTTTCTTTCTTGCGATAGCTGCGCCATCTGTGAGATACTATACAAATTTGCAGTAAGTCAGCATGTTGAACATAATAAAACGTTCAAAACTGTTCAAAATCCCTTGTTTAAGGGGAAACTATCCTGGCCAGCGGATTTGTGAATGTAAAGATCTTTTAGTACTCTAACAACGGTACGAGTGCGAAAGAAGATTTGTCCCATGGAATAGTTTACGCTTTCAAGAATAGGAGTAGTCATCTCGCTCATTGACAGCATCGCATTAACAGCAAACTGTGCTGCAAGCAAATTGGCTTTATCAATCGAGCTTTCAAAAGAAGTGTATTGTTGCGCACATTTTTTACAAATGACCAGACATTTTTACTACCTTTGGGACATTGCAGTATTTTTTGCCGTTATGGTCATGCAAAAATGTAATGCGTCGTATATGTTCGTTACAAGTCTTTCTAGCTTGTTTGAACTTATTGCAGTTTTCCTAATGCGGTTGGCTCTATAAATCCGGAAGCTTAAATCTTTGATTCTAATAACGCTTGGATGACGCTACGTCTTAACAGCTCGAATCAAACCATGAGTCTTACCGAAGTACCGAAGTTGATGACTTTGCATGCATCATTAAAATAGACGAGGATAAATTTGGACGACAAAAGTTCAACATATGCCTTCAGGTTATTGGTCATTGGGTCTCCGAATGAAAGAAGATTGATCGGAGAACCTAAGGTTAGAAGTGTACATTGGGAATGTACGCTGTGCTAAAGTGCATATGTATTTAACCTTGCACCCAACCCACATTCTTCATCGTGCACAAACATGGGGGTTTCATACCTCTTCTACTATCCATTAAAAACAACGAAAAGAGTATGTAATCTTTCAAGTCGAATAATTCCACTTACAGAATTTCATAATTTATTTCGGAGTTTAGTTTTACTTTGATTGCTGGCAAAGTTATAAGTTACAGCGGCCCACCTGCCACTATGAAAAAGGCAACAAATTAACCTAACAAATATAGAACAAGAATTATAAGGGCAAGACATACATAGTCGTATGTTTGAAGAGTTGGGATGGATGGATTCTCTGAGAGGTAAGCTTCCAAGAAAGTATGGAACGGTTTCTTGACATTTGACGGACCAACTATTTCACTTAAAAATTGTTGTCGATTATTGCCAGTTGGCAGTTTTATTCAAGGTTGGAAACAGACATAACTTTTTTTTAAATAATCAACGCATTCATTAACAAATAGAATTTAACTAAGAAGTTGCATGTGCTCTTTAGCATGTCTATTTAAAATATTTATATTAAATATTATATTCTTCTCCCTTAAGGTTATTTTCTCTTTTTCATCGTTTCCTTGCAAAAAATACTCAAATGGTTATTTGTTGGACTTGGCTTGGAAATATTTCATAAACATTGACTTGATAAGATATGAGTTATTCCTTGAGTTAGCAGTGATAGTAGCTCGTTGGTAAGAAAGAGTTCTCAAACTGTTTTGTACTCAACTTATTTTTAATCACCAAAAACAAAAAGTTTAACCGCTTTTCTAAATCTAAGAGTAAGAGAAAAAAATAATTTAAATTAATTTAAAAAAAAAATGTTTCCTATTTAACAACAAAATTAATAATTTATCTGTTTGAAACATAAAAAACTGTTTAATGTGTGCTTTCTAGTTCAGTTTTGTAAAAATAAAATAAAATAAAAATAAGGAAAATAAATAATTCTGTATTTTATTTTTCAAATATATATTTTGAAAAGACTTATTTTTTTTAATATAAATTTAGTCCTTTTGTATTTTTATGTGTAAGGATATGTTTTTATTGTTGTTCGAATTTTTGTAATGTTTGTTTTATTGTTTTCATATACCAACATCACACATTCACTCGCAAGATAAGGATATCTAATAAAATATCTACTTTTTATTAAGTTTGATTTTTGTTTGTAGGTATAAAGTTGTAGTTTTTAGTAGTAGCATAAACATAAGGTTAAGAAGAAATTGTTATTATTATATTATAATTATATACAAAATATTTTTGGTTAGAAAAGACTATTTTTATTTACCATCACACAGTTTAAAGAGGGTCAAGAGGGCAAAGGGTTGTTTTTTTTTTTATTTTATCATATAGTTTTCATCATATTATGTATATTATATTTTAAATTAAATAAAAAAGTATAAAAATAAATATCGATGCTCTAAAAAACTGATATAGTAATATTATAACCTAAGTCCCATAGTTTTTGGACTTTATTTTGAAAGTAGTAGTTTTTTTTTCTGAAATTTTATTTAAATTCAAAAAGAACTGTAAGTTATGAAGTAAATTTGATTACTTTCTTATTGAAAAATATTTGTTTTTAAATCACAGTTCTTTGAGATGAAATTTATTAGTATTATAATTTAAGGTATACCTTAACAATTTTTTTTTCTGTTGAATTATAAAAAATAATTTAATAATAACAAAACTAAATAAAATATAAAATAAAAAAAACTGTTTTTTTTTTTTTAATTTAAAATATAGATTAAGAATTTTGAAGGACGAAAGCTTTTGTTAAATTAAGTATATGAAAAGTTGGCAAAAATGGAAAAATTAATGATTTATAATTATAATACTTCAAATGTACTAAGTTTAAAGATTATTTATTAAAAGAAAGATATTGATATTAGGCGCACTATGCATTTTTAATTCAAAGCGTTACTTCTATTTTAATATCAAATTATATTATCAAAAGCTTTTGCCTTGGAAGAAATGAGATGATATTTTTTTAACTAAAGGATTTAAATAAAAAAAGAAATATTTATGTAACGAGATGAATATGAGAAGAAAAAGTAGAAAATATAAGAAAACAATGTTAATATAATGCTTATTGTTTTTTTTTCGTCAAAATTTAATGTTTTAAACTAAAAAAGTTTTTATCTTTAAAAGGTAAGTAAAATAGTTCTAAAGCTTTATATTTATTTCTTTTTATGACAAAATATACCTAACCTTTGATCAAGGATAGTACAATGGAAGGAATTGGAAAATGCGATGTTTTGAAATATGCGATCAAATTTTAGTTTTTTTAAGCTTCCAGTTTCAACAATTAATTTTTGCTGTTTGACATTGTAACTTTAAAATATAAAACTATGAAAAATAAGATATTCAACAAATTTGAAACAATTTGTGTAGTGAATTTTGTTTGAGTCCTTTTTTCCTGTTTCTGTTCATCTGATCGTTACAATGCTTTTCCCGATAACTGCTGGGTTCAAACATTTTATCTTATTTCCATTATGGGCAAGTGAAACGGAATTCACGAATTAATAAAACTCAAACCGGAGGCTGCAAGTACGAAAGTGGAAACATCATAGTAGAACCGCAGTCAATTATGGGCATATGGAAGGACCACTTCTGCAGACTGTGTAAAGGCGACGGTGCGACGAACCGAATTCCGCTGTCAGGCAGGATGATCCATTCAACATAGACGACGAAAGCCAACAATCCCGTCTTCCCAACTTAGTCGAAGTAAAGATTTCCATATCTAAGCTGAAGCCGAATAAAGCCGCTAAAGCAAATGGCTTAATTGCCGAGCCCTTCAAAACCAACTTATCTCTAAGATTTGATCGGAAAAAAGAATGCCCGATTCTGAAAATAGGAGACCCTCAAAACTGTTCCAACTATAGAGGAATCAGTCTATTCAACATCGCCTACAAAATCTTCTCTTTCGTAATATGTGAACGTCTAAAGCCCATCGTCAACAACTTGATAGGTCCTAATCAGTGTGGTCAAAAATCAAATGGGGTGGCGCAACAGTCCGTTGTGAACCAGGGCCTAGTGACTTACAACTCTCAACCATACCTGTGTGCGAGTACTGTTGTCAGGAATGGAAGGGACCTACAATTTAAGGCCCAATCCGAACGGCTAGTTTGAGAAAGCACTTTTTCATGACAAGAATTACTCTTGGAGAATTTGTCAATTCCTCGCAAGAGGCAGTACCCGCGAAAATTATTTTTTTTAAATTAAGGTGGCACAGGCAGGGATTGAACCCTAGACCCTTGCATGACAGTCCAACGCACTAACCATCATGCCACGGGGTCAGTGTGGTCATCCTAGAAAAAACCAAAGAACATCAAATCGACAACAACCATCTCTTCATCGATTTCAAGACTGCATATGAAAGCGCGTTTTGGGATCCCTGCCAAACTTAACAGAACCTTTCGATGTCAACAAAGGCTTTAGACAAGGTGATGTGCTGTTATGCGGTTTGCTTTAAAATCGACCTTGAAAGAATAGTGCAGAGCTCACACGTCAACACTAAAGGTACTATTTTTCAAAAGTCTGTCCAATTACTTGCATACGATGATGACATTGACATAATCGAAAGAACTCAGCCAGCGTCATGTCAATAGGGCTTTTGTGAGCAGTGAGCATTGAGGCAGAATCGGCAAAATCGGGTTTAACTTTTAATGAGGCAAAACAAAGTACATGCTGTCATCAAGAAGAAACCTTCAACACCGACGTCTCGGTCAAAATATCACCATTGACAGACGTAACTTTAAAGTGGTAAGGGATTTCGCCTGCCTAGGCTCCGCTATGAACGCAGAAAACAGCATCAGCGCTGAGATCAAACGCAGAATAACTCTTGCTAACTTCTGTTTCTTTGGGCTAAAAAAGCAATTAAGTTGCAAGGCCTCTTTCGAGCGGTGCACAAGCATGGAATATAACAAAAGCAGATGCAAGCACCTTGAGTCGGTTCGAGAGAAAAGTTCTTCGCGTAATTTACGGTCCTGTATGCATAGAAGGTTAGTGGAGGAGAATATGGAAGGACGAGCTGCACGAGATGTTCAGCGACGACGTAGACTCATCAAGAAGGTCCAACGACTGAGATGGCTGATTCACGTAGAGATGGACAAATGCGCCACCTTAAGCAGTTAGTAGTATTGCAGAATTAAATGACTATTATTGCAGAGTTTTTTTTTTAAAGGAAGAAAAACTCGCTCTGGTAAAGCTGTGCTTGGTGACAGGTTATTTGACATTAAATCAAATATTTGTAAATTTGTACAAAATTTCAGATTCTAATAGGAGGTATTTCAATAAGAGGTATCAATTTGATATTTAAAACCAACGATTATTTTTAAATAAAAGCGGTGGAGGCTTCTTTCATTTTAAAAAAGGGATTTAAGCATTTTAAAATTGAAAAATTTATTAAATATTTCTTGCATACAATTTTTAATGGTTGTATGTCTTCAAAACCTTAATCAGTTCGATGTTGATTGAATTTAGAGCATTGAAACAGACCTTATAACCTCAAAGAAAAAACTCGCTGTTTAATTAAAAGATCCCAATTGTGATGACCTCTTCCAGAAATAACACGTACAGCAAACTGTTTTTTGAAAATATTTCAACATTTGAATGCGTTGTTGAAGCGTATAGATCTTTTATTTTCTAATTTCGTAGTTTTTTAATTGTTAAATATCAAAACATGACAGTTTAAAAGAGACTTGCTTCAATAGCGGTCTATTTGAAACGAAATTTCCTATTGGAAAACCTTAAACTTTAAAAATTGCTCAAGTCAATTCTTGACAAACGACCTCTCTACGTCAATTCTTTCTCGAGCTTTAATAGTTCAAAGTTTATTTTTTCGACGAAACAGGGATTAGAAGACTTGGATTTGGTCCTTGCTTTTTTTTTGGTATAACGCTCATTTTTCTCTACTGTTCCAAACAACCATTTATATGTACTTTGCCGGTGTTATGAATATTGATTCAAGAGTTGCTAGCACCTAAATAACTTACTGCATCCCGAAATAGTTGTATGTGATTGTGGAGACCTGAAACTTTATCCAAAACGCCTTTACTATCCCTGAATAATAAAGTTTCATAAGAAAGCCTAAAATCATTTCCACTTCGTATCTTTACTAAAATATGAGAGTATTGGACAAAAATTCAAAATAAATTGAACAATTTCAAAAACTGCCATTGTACTATCCAAAAGATCAATCATTTAAATATTTGACAACGTTTTATTTTTGTATTTGATTATTTGTAGTTTTGTTTTTTTGGTCTTACAATTTTGCTTTTATAAACCTACCTTGAACCCGTCATATGTCCAACTGCCAAATTTCAGGACACATGTCTGTTCGTCAAATGGGAAATATTCTACATCTATTTCGCATGATGATTTGTATATAGCTGGCGGTTTCCACTCAACTAATCCTTCAGAATAAATAGTTGCTTTTGTTGCTAGTGTCACTTCGAAGTTACCATCGGCACTAATTATAGTTTATTTATGTTTTTTTTTCATATTTTTAATTATTTTTATTTTTGATTTAGCATTTAAAAGAATTTATAATAATACTTAAATAGCAAATATTATAACTTAACTTAAGTAAAAAGTTTTTTCATAAGGCAGAACTGTAAGTAGTTTACTGAAGTTAGGTTATGGGTGTTTTGATGTAAAGTGAAGAAGATTCGAGTGTGAGTGTTTTTGTGTGTTTTTTTTTCGAAAAAGTCCTGTTTTGTTTACAAATTCTCCTTATGCCAAAAAAATGCATTCAAATAAACTGACCTATACTGTATTTCTTTTTAAATTCATAAATTTAAGTTTAGTTATTTTATTTATTTTTAAACATCAAGGAAATTGGTTTTTGTTCTTTTTTTTTAAATATAAAATTTTGTTTCACACTGATAAAAATAATTCGAAATAAAACATTTAAAAATTTAGTAGATAATGTATAGTTAAAATACATATATTCAGAGTTTTGAGGAATTTATTACGAAAAAAAATAATGAAGTACTCATATAAATTATATTTTAGGGGTTATTTTCGTTGATAAAAACATGTAGTATAATATATAAAATATTAAGTAATAATTCTTGCAAGGTACACGAAAGTTTTCTTTTTTTTAAATTTGTAAATAATTGAGTCGTGATTGAAAATTCGATTTTGTGTAAGTTTTTAGTTTGAAAAATCATACTTACTTGTTGTATAATACGATATCTGGCCGCCAGATGTGATCGGAGGGTACGTGCAACATGTGAACACCGCCATATTCCTTAGGTTCCCATCTTAATTTGTAATCATACCATGACTAAAATATAAATAAATACACGATAATTGATTATTAAATTTTTGGTTGATTTTGTTTTTTGTTTGACTCACCTGCTCCACCCAGAGATTCGTTGTCATTATTTGGTTTTTTAGATTCTAGAAGTAAATAAAAAAAACGTTAAGAGCAAGCAATCAAAAATTTGTATAATTTTTTATTAGGTTTTGAAATTAAAAAGTATCTTAAGTGTAATGTTATTTCTGGCCCCCTCACAACTCATTAGAAATAAACTTCAAGGTAACAAATTTCAAAGCGAAATCATAACTTTTTTTTAGCCAATGTTGACTAAGAAATATGATTTCTGAGATACCGAACATGATTTATTGCCAAGACCTTAATTTATTGGTCCAATAGGAACATGACAGTATATCAAGTGCATCCATACTCAAAAAAGGTTATATAAAAAAAACGAAAAAAATATTTCAGAAATTGATCAGGGTCTTAACTTGTGGATGCTATTCGTTTGGAAATCTTTAAAATGTTCACGTTTTTTTTATAAGCTTACTAGAAACGTGTATATATTATTGCGATAAAATTTATAACAAAAAGTTTCGCCTTCCTTTTTTCTAGCCACTCCTTAACAGTAGAAACAGTAGAAGAGTTCAGTAGAAACCTGGACCATCAGCCAGTGACCTGTTTTTTAAGCATTTTGGGAAAGCAAATTTAACAGGTCTTTTTGGGTTCCACACCAACGATGTTTGAGAGGGTTGGTACACATATTGGCTTAACAACGCATTATAGGCTTGGCTATCGGTTTCCTTTAATTGACAGGAAGTAGTTTTCCTCAACCGAAATCGAGCTCGTGTTGGGACTAGGTAATGCGAGGACACACGATTTTCAGATAGTCTTATCTGGAATATTATGTTCGATGGAAAAGAGATGAACTTATTCAATGATCTACTCGTTGAGTGCATCACCTCGTTAACTCGGAAACACACTCCAGCCTTATGGATGAAGGAAGTTGCGGGACCGAGATAGACCGTTTCCCACGCATAAGATCAGAGAGGGCAAGTAGCAGGAAGGTTTGATGTGGAGCAAACATTAAAAAACTACTATAGCTGTTGTGGGAATTTCAAGTTGAGAAGCTAAGTATATAGTTTTTATAAGAATATTGTTTTTTTTTCTTTGGCTATTAATTTGTACTTTTGACCTTGGCGTCAAAATTTCTATTTCCCGATACTACGGAACGTGTTTACCATTTTTGATTTTTTGTTCGAAATAATTTTTTGAGTGACTTTTTTATCGGTTTTGTTTTACCAAAGATTGTCTAATAATTTCTATATATTTTTTTTTTACCATGCACTTTTATCGAGGTTTGACTTTCTGTCAATCTCAAAATCTCAATTTGTATTTTTGTCATAAAAGATGCAATACCTTTATTGCTACCTGTGGTGAATTTGTTCACCTGTTTGACACACCTACTGACGTTTCTCTTAATTTGTCAAAATAATTTTCGTGGCACATCGGTGGTGTGCAATTTGATTTACTTCAATTTAAAAACAATTAAAAAGAATTTAAGTCGCGTTCGGTCTTGGACATTGGATTCGAAAATTAATTATTATTGTTTATATTCAGTCCGTCGGGTCGAGCGGTGAAAAAATTTGCAACAATACTTCCCAATTGTTGAAATTTTCATTCGTGAAAGTAGATTGTAGATTCCTCAGAAGACATGAATCGATTAAAATTCATTGTTTTCTAAACAAGTCTAAATAATATCTAATGATGAAAAAATTATATCTCGGAGAGGTGTCAAAGTTTTTTACGCAATCTAAATATCATTTTGACATACTTAAAATATAATCTGAAAACCGCTCTAACAATTATCAAACAAAATTATTGAAAAATTAAGTTGTTTTTGAGAAATAAAATGATTTTAAAATTTTTGAAAACAAACTTATTTTGCAGGTATATTTTTTAAATCATAAGTCATAAGACCTATTTTAAAGAAACTCTTTGGATACAGGAGCAACTTCGTGCATTTTTTCTATATATGTTAATACTGACCTGACTTTTCTTCGAAAAGTTTTAGTTCTTTGTTGCTTTCAATAACCCAAATTTAACATTATTGCTTTACCTCGAGTGTCATCGGTCTCATCGGTTGGTATTTCCGGGTTTAATATGCTTTTATATTTGTTTTAATTACTTATTTAGACAAGAAGTTCATGATTTGTGAACTACCTTTTTCAGTGACTAAGAAGTTTTTTTCGTGTAATATTGTATTTGTATTGGAATGCTCTAACTATTTGGCCTATCTTTATTTTTGAGTCTTCCTAGAAATAAAATTAAATAACAATTAATGGATATTTTCGATAATAATTATATCCGATAGGACTAAAATAAATAAATGAATACAAATATTGAAATAATAATACACATAGTCAAGACGAACAGCAAATATCTCGTTAGGCCTTGTCTCGTGGCCATCCCACAATAATTATAATATTATTAGTGGTTATACAAAAAAGGATTAGTAAAACAATTAAATTCGCTTACATTCTTCTATGTTAGTATTTTGTAATTTTTTAATTTTTAATTCGGTTACAATGATGAAGGATGAATATGCCGTTAAAATCCCAACTCTTAACTTGCACGATCGGCCTTGCTGGGCGCTTCAAATTATATATATTTTGAGCCCCAGTACCTACCATTTTAAAATGGATTATGGTCTCAAAGTTCTGATTGGACAAATATTTGATCTTTTTAAGCTGCTGGGAAACCTTTACTTCCCAAAATGGCTTTCCAAGCTAATTAGTGGAAATACGTGTAGACCCAAGGCAATCTTACTGCCTACAAAACGAAAGTGACCCCGTACATTACGATGTGTCTTTGCGGGAATATCCTTAGAAACTAAAGACGCTTTAAATCAGTTTTATGGCCTCAAGGTTATTGTAGTCAAAACTCAAATTTAATTAAAACAGAGGCTGGGATGCGACCCACACTGAAAACTTCAAATCCCGTCTGTAGATTTGTCTTGGTTAAAAGCTTAAGGCTTTCGTGTTGTGTCAAAAAAGTGGTCAGTTTTAAAAAAAATTAAAATTACCAACAATATGTTGCATACATTGGAATAGTTTTATTTTAATATCTATTTTTTTAACTAGATTTTAGTCGTTAACCAATTTTTACCAATTTAGTAGCATTTCTTGAAATGTTTTATTTCTTATAGAAACAAATACAAATTGGATGAATGAAATTAATTTGAAGTCAATATCTTCTATTGTTCAAGAGATATCGAGAACCGAACATTAATTTTTAATAAATTTTCAAACTATTTTTCTAGATTTTATTTTTTTGTGAAAAAACGGAATGTTTTTTTTTTTTTATTTTTTACAAATAAAAACTGTCAACTTGATTTTTCTTAAAATTTTACCCAATGTTGACAACAGTATTTTTTATAAAAAAATGTTTCAAATGATATTTGAGTCAAAATTCACTTTTTACCAACTTTTCACTAATGTTTTCTATATGTTTTTATTTTTATAAATAAAAATTGTCAATTCGGTTTTTCTAAAAATTTAGTATTTCTCTAAAAAAAATTAGTTTTAAGCCATAATCTTAATTTTTGAAAAGATATTTTAGTCTAAATTTTGTTTTTATTATTTTTTGTAAAAAAAACTGTCAATTCGATATTTCTAAAAATTGTACCTGATATCAAAAATGTTATTTCTCGTTGCATAAAATTATTTTGGAGATACAATTATTTTTTGTTGTTAAATTTTCGGGGGTGACAAATATTCTTTTTTCAGTTTTTTTTTTAACAAAAACCGTTAATTTAATTTTTTTTCTAAAAATATATTTGTTTGGTATTTCAAGTCTCTAGCATTATTGGTTCGTGAGATATTTTGGTTAAACCAAAATTTTTATCTGTTTTTTAAATTGCTTTGGTAAAAAAACCACTTACTCAATTTTCTTGAGAGCCCTTTCTGCATCTTTCTGCATTATTTTCTGTATAACAACATTTATTTGAAGTCGATATGTCTACTGGTTTTTGAGCTATGGACTACGAAAAAAACTTCGCGAACATACGGACGTACGAACGGACACATACATCTTTCGAGAAGTGTCAAAAATTTTAATTCGACAAATCGGACCGACTACAATGACTTCGGTCAATGACAATTGGAAATTAAAAATACTAATAAAAGTAGGTAAAAATTGATTTTCGACTCGAATGTCTGGAGAATAAATTAAGGTATTTCTTTCAAGTTTATTGGCAATAAGTTTAGCATGTTTTAAGGCATGTTCTTAAGTTTTATCGTAACAGTTCTACATCAGCGAAATAATTGCATTATATAGGTTTAGGATGTGATATTTAATATTTATGAAAATAAATTTAATTCATGCGACAATACGTTAACTTATGGTGCAAATGTTATAAGAAAGTAAACGTGGCTAGTACCCTATTAGTCACGAAGATAGAGCTCTAGCTAATCTTCGATTTACTAAAAAAAAAGAAGTCAGCAGTTGTCGACGGTATATCCAACATTGCAGTACTACGACTCTCTTTAACAAAGTTCTGAAAGTTCGGTCGATAAGTCTTCTACCGAGTATCAGTAAGGTATTCGAGAAGGTTATAAATAGAGATCTGTCCAAGTGCGCTGAGAACAACAAAATAACTCCGGATAATCAGTTCGGCTTTAAGGCGGGACATGACACAATTCATCCTGCGTCTAAGCTTGTTTCTGATATCCAGTGGAACAAATCTAAAAGGCAATGTACGGGCGCTTGTCTGGTTGACTTGGCGAAGGCCTTGGACACCGTATATGGTTAGTGGGTCTCTATCTAAAGTTAAACAGACTTGGCATAAGTAAACCACTGTTGTATATGCTTAATGGTAGATGGTTTACTGTCAAAATTGACAATGTAATATCTACCAAAATCTTTGATATTAAATATGGTCTTTAACAGGGAGCGGTTAACTCGCCGATCTTATTCAGTATTACATCAGTGACCTGATAGCAATTTTGATTCAGGCGTACGCCGACGACCTAATTGCGTACAGAACGGCCCCAAAAATTAAGGTTATCAAGGCACTTTTGTAGGGTGACTTCGCCAAGATTTAGCAATATTGCGATGACTGGAAGTTGAAAATCAACTTTCAGAAATGCGAAACTATTCTGTTCAGGACTCCGCTGCATGGAGCATCAAGGAATACGAGAAAGAACTGAACAAATCTAGTGATCGTTGAACCAAGTCGACAGCCACTGGCAATCAGTACTTGTATTTCGACAAACATATGAGTGCTGCTCTGGCCAGAGGTAGGGGAGCATTTGCCCTGACAAAACGGTTGTTTTTTAACAGCCGTCTTGACAGCAGGGTGAAGGTGATCTGCTACATGACCCTTATCCAGCCGATGATTGCATATAGGTGCCTGGTATGGGTCAACGTTGCCCCATCTCAAATGGAAAAGATTCGGGTGTTTGAGAGACAATGTCTGCAACGTTGCTTGGACTACACAAAACACCAGAGTCGGAGTACAAACATTTCTATTCCAAAACAGGTTCTATACAACAGAGCCAACAAAAAGAGTATAGATAATTTCTTGCCGATGCTTGGTAGGGGACACATTGCGAGAGCGATGTCGTTTACTAACAGCTTAATTTTGGGGCTTACTACCCCCACAATGAGTACTACGAAAGTACACGTTTAAGTGGCAACATTCCGCCCGGAGATTTTCTATATTAAGACAATCGAGGGCTGATACAGGATAGGGAGGCAGTTCCGCCAATCTACCACGTCAGCTGTAAAACTGTAGATAGGCGACTGCTTTACAGTCGAGACGTCCTCGGACTGGACGGAGCCGAGCACCATCGGTTCAGTAGGACTGTTTCCGATAGCGACCGAAGAGATAGAGTGAGGCAGGAGAACCAGTTTTTAAGTAGTTTTAAGTAATTGTAAGTAGTATTATTCCTTTTGGTTAGTTTTAAGTAGCTTAAGTATTATGATGGGTTTCGGTTTTTTTTTTGTATTTAGTTTTAATTTGGACATAAAATAAAAAATAATGATAAAGATACAAAGTTTTTTTTTTAATTTTCTTTGTTTTAAATTAAGTTCTCGTTATTAACTTCCCATAGGAAGTTATTGTAATGGGTCCGATTTGTCAAATTGAAAATTTTGACATTTCTCGACGTTTCAAGGTCCCTAGGGTCGAAATAAAAGATTTTTAGAAAGATGTCTGTGCGTGCGTGTGTACGTACGTTCGTACGTCCGTCCGTCCGTACGTCCGTACGTCCGTACGTTCGCGACGTTTTTTTCGTCGTCCATAGCTGAAGAACCAGAAGAGATATCGACTTCAAATAAATTTTGTTATACAGATAATAAGGCAGAAAGATGCAGAAAGGGCTCTCAAGAATATTGCGTGGGTGGTTTTTTTACCATAGCAGTTTAAAAAAAGGTGAAAATTTTGGTTAACCCTAAATATCTTACGAACCAAAAACGCTAGAGACTTGAATTAAATTTTATATAATAAACTGTAACGTGATCTCAAAGAAGTATATTTTTTGAAAAAAATCTATCCAACGGTTTTTTTTCTAAATCAAAAAAACTGAAAAAAAAAATTTCTCACCTCCTAAATGTAACGACTAACATATGATTTCATCTCCAAAACAATTTTGAGCAACGGAGAATAATGTTTTTGAAATCTGATAAAATTTTGAGAAAAATCGAATTCACAGTTTTTTTTATAAAAAATAAAAATCTAAAAAAAACATTACTCAAAGTTGGTAAAAATTGAATATCGATTCAAATATCTTTTCAAAAACTTGAAATTAAGGCTTCAAGCTCATTTTATGCTATAAGAAATATTGTTTTCAACATTCAGTAAAATTTTGAGAAAAATCGAATTGACAGTTTTTAAAAACTTAAAAAAAAATTAATAAAAGTTGGTAAAAATTGATTTTCGACTCAAATATCTTTTCAAAACTTTGAGATATTGGCTTTAATTTACTTTTATCTTTCAAAAAATATTGTTGTCAACATTCAGTAAAATTTTGAACAAAATCGAATTGACAGTTTTTTTATAAAAAATTAAAAACCAAACAAAAATTAACAAAAGTTGGTAAAAATTGAATATGGATTCAAATATCTTTTCAAAAACTTGAAAGTTAGACTTCGAACTTATTTTATCTTATAAGAAATATTGTTTTAAGCATTCTGAAAGATGTTGAGAAAAATCGAATTGACAGTTTTTTTTTTACAAAAAATAAAAACCTTAAAAAAAATGTATAAAAGTTGGTAAAAATTGATTTTCGACTCAAATATCTTTTCAAAAATTGTAGACATTGGCTTTTAACTACTTTTATCTTTCAAAAAATATTGTTTTTACATTTAGTAAAATTTTGACAAAAATCGAATTGATAGTTTTTGTACAAAAAATTAAATACCTAAAATAAAATTTAACAAAAGTTGGTAAAAATTTACTTTCGACTCAAATAGCTTTTTAAAAATTAAAAATATTGGCTTCAAACTTATTTTATTTCACAGAAAATATTGTTTTCGATATTCAGTAATTTTTATATAAGAATCCAACAGTCCGTTTTTTCATTAAAAATAAGATCTACAAAAAAAAGTACGCAAATTTGGTAAAAATTGATACGACTACATATAGACAAACTTTTAAGCAAGACAAATCGACAGACGGGATGGGAAGTTATCAGTGTGGGTCGCAACCCAGCCTATTTTTTAAGAATTAAAATCGTTCTTAGGCCGAAGGACAGTATATATAAGATAATGGATTAACTTGGAGCACCCGCATAGTGCCAGTAAGATATTTTTTAAGTTTTTTGAAATTTACACTAGTTTTTTAAGAATTTTTGTCTAGCTTTAAGATTTTGATAAAATAAAAATAATAAGAAAAAATGCAAGAACTTTCGTTTAATTTTTGCTAAAAAATATTATTTCACGAATATTAATAAATTGTAAATATGTGTATCTTATTTTGCATATGACAAGATTTTAGTCATATGTTCTTTTAATGACATTTTCAAGAAATCTTTTTAGTATATTTGGTTTTCGTTGGACTGGTCTTTCGTTAATTTAGTTTTCAGTTCATTTGGTTTTCGTAAACTTTCTTTCGTTACTCTGTTATTATTTCGAAGTAATACTACTTATTACTAATAAAAATATCTTTGATTTTCAATCCTATTAATCCTATTTAAAACAGGAGAAAATCACAAATAAACAGCAATGGACCAATTGACTTCCAGAACTAACTCTAAATTTGAATTTATATAAGTTGTTACTCCTGAACATAATTCTTTAATATCTATTTTTCGTTAAGTCCAATATAATTTAATTCTTTAAGAAGAATTTTATGGCTGTAAAGATCTAATCAGCTTTTTTCGAGTGCATTAAAAGGAAAGGAAAGGAGTATATTGGCCTCTCAATTGACAGGAGTTGGAATAAATATCGATTACATGGAATTCTTCATAAGATTGCTTCAAGATTTCGTCTGTTCCTAATACTCAGCAATTTCTTGAAAAAAAGAAGAAATTACAGAATATCGTTACTTTCAATATCCTTCAATTCAATCGTTAAACAATCTCCATTAAACAGTTACTGACACGTCAATTCTCATTGTCATCTATAATTTGAATTCAAAACTTCCAAAGTCCATCTTTTTGTTGTTAGGGAAAAATATTTCAAAAACTTACTCTACCCTTGCAAATTTTATTTCTATTCCCATCATAATTCCAAGAAATAAACCAATAGAAAATGACAAAAGAAAACATTTTATTTTCATAGAAGTTTTCAATTTTCCTCTATATTTTTGTTTGTTTGTTTTGGAAAACTTTCAAATTATTATTATACCTTGAAATTAAAATTTTAAACATTGATGCCGGCGGTAGCGGAAACAAAACTTTGCAAAACTGCAGGAAGGTATATTCTTAGGTGTAGTCTTGTGCACCATCATTGCATTGTCCTTTGGAAGGACAGAGAGAGAATTTGTCCAAAAGCTAATTCTAACGCTATGTCAGCTATGCAGTAGCTCTTTTTGTGAGTTTAAATATGAGGGCTGGCGAAAATACTGCTGATGGCTCCTCCGGAAAAGGCTCATTTCACGCTGAAGGCCATAGTCAAACTTTCAAATAATTATCAACTCTTTCATTCCCATGTTTTTCCTTTTTAATTTGTTCTCTTTCTCTCTCTATCTTTAACTTAATTGAAAAAGTGTCAGCTTTTTTCGTTTCAGTGAATAATAACAACGAGTGAATGCGAATGAATGCATTCAAAGAACAACGGTAAGTAGTGTGTTCATAAATCCTTGGCATGAATATGAAATGAATCTGTACAAAGGAATTCTTATGTTAGTGTGATGAATAAGTTGAGTTGTTTATTCATCAGTTCGTCCGTCCACTTTTCAAGCCCCGTCCATTCCCAGGACCGTGTTGTAGGTACGTTGTACCCAGGACACTTTATTACTAGCAAAATAAAAATATATTATTTCTTTTTTTGTTTAAGGATTTTTATTCAAAGAAAACTGTCATTCTTTTATTTGACTTCTTTCTTTTTTGTATCTTCAAGTGGTTCGTAGTTTGTAGGAGTGTGGAGATGGCAATGATGATGAAGAGATGGAGACTGAGGAGATAGAAAGGAGACAAAGATTTACAACAAGAACATCAACAAAAAATTGTAAACTCTTTTGACCCTAGGGACATCGTGACAGCTCTTAAAAGGTACTTTTCTCAATTAGAACCGCTCGAGCAGCATTGCGGGTATCCCTTCCACTTGATGTTCCATTTCTCGTGAAATTGTGTATTCCAACAAAACGAACGAAGAATGAACGCCCACACTTACTCCTCGTAGGTAGGTACATTATACCCGCTCGTCGCCCTGTCCTTCTGTGCCATCCTCGTCCTTTTCGTCGTCATCGTCGTCGTCGCCCGTCCAAGCCAACTTTTATGCCCCATTGCCTGCGGTCGCACCTTTGCTTTTATTTGCTTGTAATCGTTTAGTAAGAGAAAGTCAGCAGCTTGAGTTTGAGTTTTTGCTATTTACTTGTCATGTGTGACATTAAAAATGGAACATGACAGTTTAAAACGTTAAATGGCCTTAAGGGACTTCTGAGTTGTGAACAGTTATTCTTTTCTCCTTGTGTGTGTTGTTTTCTTTTATTTTATTTTTGAATGAAATTTGATGGTCGAGAATTAAAAAGGGAAAAGAGTGAAACATAAGAGTACCTATACAAAATGGTGTAGATATGTTTGAGGGTTTAGAGATGGATGTGAATGACTTGAGCAGCATTGAGTATGTATACAGGGTGGGCCAAAAGTTTATTCTTAATTGAAAACTCAATTATTTTAAACTAAAGGTATTACTGTCTTTTATTCTGTGTGATTAAGAAAAAAGGTTTTAAAGTCCATGTAATTATAACAGATTTCAGTAAGGATTTTGACAAAATCTTCCATAGACTTATACCTTTCAAGTTTTCCATTCTCGGCTTTAAACTCTCTTTTATAAATGGATTTCTTCGTACCTTGAAAACTGATATTACAAGGTTCTTCTTAGATCAGTCACCACATACCCTTTTTAAGCTTGCTCTGGTGTTCCCTAAGGAAGCCACCTAGGTCCTCTTTTGTTCATTCCTACAATTAACTATCATAAAGCATGCTTTTATTTCACTTTTTGCTGATGATACAAAATTTGTTCAAGACCATTTTCTCAATACATGAGTCTTCCCTGATTTAACATGATTATTGTTTTTTTAGCTTGGTCCTTATAACTGCTGGAACTTTAAATTGCGTTGGCATTTTGCTTATTCACGTTAACGCTTAAAGACTCCTCCCTAATGTTAATAACATTGGGGACCTTGGTATTTTATGTGACAAGTAGCTTAATTTACTGCCCCCATATAGACGATATCATTCTAAAATCACAGCTTTGCTCTTCGTCCTTAACCTTGGATCAATCCACTTATTCTTTCTCCTTTTGTTAACTGCCTGAAGCTTCTCAACTTAAACTCGTTGGAAAAACATAGCCAAATTTCAGACATTCTCTTATCTCGTATGCTTCGAAGTGTAAACTCAAACTTTCTGAATTCTGAGTCGCATTTCCTCCACAATGTTAGGTAAACTTCTTAATTTTGTAGGTTATATTAAAAATAAGGCTCTATTAAGCTGGATGTATGGGTGTTTTACCCGAACCAGATGCGCAGGTGAATACGGCGCTGGTGGTATCAGGATTTCAGAACTGAAGCTAATACTTATATAGTTGGAAGACTACGCACTGTCCGAACACAACCGAATGTGGACACGAAGGCGCTCTGGTCTACTTGGTGCGCCAAGAAGCTGATGTCCACTGCTAAGAGTTCCAAATTGCAGGGCACCAAAATGCCTTGCTGTAGCTGTTTTAAAGCTTTGGTGAAGCCTAATAGGACACTTCTTAGAATGTCTTTAATTTATATTGCGAATATTGTAGAAGTGTCTCATTAAGAATTTGTTTCTTGTTCTTCTTTATAATTGCAGCCTCTGCAGATGTCATTGGTAGTAAGCCTTATTTACTTTGTATGGCAACCTAGCACATTATGGCATGCTATTAAAGTCGTAAAGATTTAGTGTCTAAGTGCATAATCGAGGTTTTGTTTCGTCGAAGTTGGGCCATAGTTTCCTGGCTATTTTGCATTGATTTCTTAGAGTGTCTTGTTACCATCAATTATACGTTTTATTTCACAGGATGGGGTGTCTTATCTATAATTTAGTTTACATTGGATTGGTTCAGTGTTATATAAGGTATACCGCTGTGATTTTAATGTTGCTTGGATATAAATAAGTTGGTATCCGATTGTGATAGCGCCATCATTAACACCTGTTTTCCAGCGTATGTCGCTGTCAATTCCTCGGTTCGAAAGACGCTGCTTAGATTTAGAAGTCTGGAGGAATTGGAAAGAATGAGTGTCTCAGAGAAGAAACATGCTCCTACTGCAGTATCCGCTTTCGAGCCGTCAGTATATATGGACATAAACGACTTCTCCCGCCTGTCAGGAAAGATGGTTCTGTTGACGTGAACACAGGGTATCTTGTAGTGCGTGTTTACATTATTTCCGAACGTATTCCTGTAGATTCTGATGGAGCTATTGTGCACACTGCTTGGGCCATAATGGCGCTACTAAGTGAAATTTTAGGCTATCGAATATTTTCAAAAAATTAGGTTTACAGATTTTTCAGACCTAGATTTTTTTCTTTGGGGTTATGTGAAGAATAATGTGTACGTTTGTGGTACCAGTGGCATGATAGTTAGTGCTTTGGACTGTCATGCGAGAGGTCTTCGGTTCGATCTCTGCTTTTGTCACCTAAAGTTTTTTTCGCGGGCACTGCCTCTTGCAAGGAATTGACAAATTCTCCAAGAGTAATTCTTGTCATGAAAATGTGCTTATTCAAATTAGCCGTTCGGATTCAGCATATAAACTGTAGATTGCCTCCATTCCTTAAATATACTCACTCACAAAAATGGTTGAGAGTTGTAAGTTACTAGACTCTGGTTCTCCACGGACTGTTGCAACACCTAATTTATTTATTTATTAAAGTACGTTTATAAACAAACAACTTTTCCGAACCTAAAGGATAAGATTCGTATTAAAATATTGTCTCTTATCTCAGATTTCCTAACCAAGTGTTATGGAAAACGATCTGGCATTAAGCTGCTGCTCATTTGAAATTCCCTACGCCCTCCCAAACTTAGCCAAAAACTATTTAATGTGACTCCAAACCAATTATAAATATAAATAAAGAAAAGAGGCTGGGATGCGACTCACACTGATAACTTCCCATCCCGTCTGTCGATTTGTCTTGCTTAAAAGTTTGTCTTTATGTACTCGTATCAATTTTAAAAAAATTTTGGTACTCTTTTTGTAGATTTTATTTTTTATATGAAAAAACGGACTGTTGGATTTTTATATAAAAATTACTGAATATCGAAAACAATATTTTCTGTGAAATAAAATAAATTTCAAGCCAATATTTTTAAGTTTTGAAAAGCTATTTGAGTCGAAAGTAAATTTTTACGAAGTTTTAGTATTGTTTTTTTTTTGAGTTTTATTTTTTGTAACAAAAACTGTCAATTCGATTTTTTTAAATTTTACAAACAATATTTCTTATGAGATAAAATTACTTTAAAGCCAATACTTAAAATTTTTAAAGAGATATTTGAGTCAAAAATCAATTTTTACCAACTTTTATACATTTTTTTTAGGTTTTTATTTTTTGTAAAAAAATGTCAATTCGATTTTTTTCAAACTTTAATTGAATGTTGACAGCAAGATTTTTTGAAAGATAAAAGTAAATTAAAGTCAATATCTCAAAGTTTTGAAAAGATATTTGCGTCGAAAATCAATTTTTACCAACTTTTATACATTTTTTTCTTAGGTTTTTATTTTTTGTAAAAAAACTGTCAATTTGATTTTTTTCAAACTTTAATTGTATGTTGACAACAAGATTCTTTGAAAGATAAAAGTCAATTAAAGCCAATAACTCAAAATTTTGAAAAGATATTTGAGTAGAAAATCAATTTTTACCAACTTTTATAATTTTTTTTTTAGGTTTTTATTTTTTGTAAAAAAAACTGTCAATTCGATTTTTCTCAAAATTTTTCAGAATGTTGAAAACAATATTTCTTATAAGATAAAATAAGTTTGAAGCCTAAATTTAATGTTTTTGAAAAGATATTTGAATCGATATTCAATTTTTACAAACTTTGAGTAATGTTTTTTTTAGATTTTTATTTTTTATAAAAAAAAACTGTGAATTCGATTTTTCTCAAAATTTTATCAGATGTCAAAAACATTATTCTTCGTTGCACAAAATTGTTTTAGAGATAAAATCATATTTCAGTCGTAAAATTTTGGAGGTGACAAATTTTTTTTTTCAGTTTTATTGATTTAAAAAAAAAAAAAACCGTTATATTGATTTTTTTCAAAAAATATACTTGTTTGGTATCACGTTACAATATATTATATAAAATTTAATTCAAGTCTCTAGCGTTTTTGGTTCGTAAGATATTTAAGGTTAACCAAAGTTTTCTTCTTTTTTTCAAACTGCTATGGTAAAAAAAACCACCCACGCAATTTTCTTGAGAGCCCTTTCTGCATCTTTCTGCCTTTTTATCTGTATAACATAATTTATTTGAAGTCGATATCTCTTTTGGTTCTTGAGCTATGGACGACGAAAAAAACGTCGCGAACGTACGGACGTACGGACGTACGGACGTACAAACGTACGTACACACGCACGCACAGACATCTTTCTAAAAATCTTTTATTTCGACTCTAGGGACCTTGAAACGTCGAGAAATGTCAAAATTTTCAATTTGACAAATCGGACCCATTACAATAACTTCCTATGGGAAGTTAATAAATTTGTAAAACTTATTATCATTTTGATATAAGGAAGTAACTTTTGTCCCACCCTGTATGCTGTAGTTGCTTTAATAGCTATAGGTACTTAACTTACCACATCGATAAGCTGTGACAATTTCAGCTTTATGCAGACTTTAAGGACATCCGTTGTATTCACCACAGGTCGCACCAATTTGTTGTAATTACTTAGTAGGTCATCGTAGAGCCTTTTTGCATCGGGATTCCCCGCCACCGCTCCATGCACCATGAGGGCCGATAGAAGCCATGCTCGTATCGTCTCCCCTGTTGTGGGTGACATTTTCATTTTGAAGGCCGTTCCAAGGTTACTGTTCGCCGAGATGTGATGCAGTTTTCCGGCGGGTGGGGTTAAGAGAAACTATTACTGCTGCATCAACAGAGATTTCTATAACTGGAAGTATGCGGTTTTTGAATATGTGTCATATTTAAGGTTATTTTTGTTTTTCGGTTTTTAATTTCTGTTGCACTTTCTTTTAGAATTCAGAATTTAATGTGAATAGGTAAATATACAGAGAAAAATAACTTGTGATGTTTTTTTTTTGAGTATTGAAGTGCGCAATGCAGGATCTTATGTTGATAAAGTGTGATTTTCTCGTATGTTTTTTTTTTCTTCTTATAAGTGTTTTGAGATTGAAAGACTTAAGGTAGATAGAAACATTTTTGTTCTACTGTGTACTCGAAGAAGTTGATTTGAGCCGTCCATCTGAAATGAAAGAGAAAAGTTGATATTAGACTAATAATAAATTTGTAAATATCAAATGTTTTGAAACGTGGTAAAACAAAGCAGAAATTGAATAAATTGCGAATATCTATAGGAACTTTTGAAAAGATTACAGTCTTTTGTGAATGTAATCACTTATCAAGGATTGTATTTATTGACTTGTCATTGTGATTAGGAATTAATATTGATTTATTGACTGAATGTAATAGAAAATAATGCGAAGTGTTACAATCCTTTTAGGGTCACGTCACGGGCGATGAAAATTTTGTACCAGATATCCTTACAATATTTGTATTTTATACACAACAAATAGTTTATAATTGTAAATTCGTTCAATTATTTTTGAAATTGTTAGATCCTTATCCTTTTTGTAATTTTTGTATCCAATCAATTGAAATTTAAAATACATTGAATGGTTATTCCAAAAAGTCAATGTTTTACAAAGATATACAAATTCTTCTTCTCAAAATTGAAAATCGTTGAAGCTCGAAAGTAATAACAAAAACTGTTTTTTGAGAATATCTTCAAATTTTGTAATCTACGAAAATTGTCAAGTACTATTAAATGATGTACATACTTCAAAACTCATAACAATTTTTGGATCTTCTTATAGCAGAGTAATAATAATTTCTGCTTTGATTAGAGCCAAAAATGTAAAATATGTTTTGAGTGCTTATTTGAATAAAAAGTTTATACCTTCATTAACAGAAATAGCTTTTTGAAAAATTATCACGTGGTAGCAGTGAATATTTTCGAAAAATTCAAAGCTCTTATGCTATGCCTTAAGAAGATCATAGGAACACTTATTAATTATTTCAATCACTCTTCAAAATTAATTTTTTTCATTCAAATAGCACTTTCTTTCCACCATTTGTTCCGTCATCTACTTTCTTCTGAGTTATGATGGTAAGGTACAGACGTTAGTACGTCCGTACGTTTGCATATGTTTTTTAGTCGTCCATAGCTCAAGAACTAGAAGAGATACCATAGAAGTTTTAAAAAAAAGTGAAAATGTTGGTTAACCCTAATTATCTCAGGAACTATTGAAGTTAGACACTTGAATTAAATTTTATATTACATATTATTGTAACGTGACACCAAACAAATATATTTTTGAAAAAAAAATCCAAATTAATATTTTTGTATAAATAAAAAAACAGAATAAAAAATGATTTCATCTCCAAAACAATTTTGTGCAATGAAGAATAACGTTTTTGACATCTAGCCAAATTTTGAGAAAAATCCAATCTTCAAAACGATTACTCATATCCAAAAATCACGTGCAGATATGAAGAAATACTATCGCCCCTAACCTGAAGACCACTAAACCTAAATGTCTTAGCCTTTACTATCAAAATGTAAGAGGGTTAAATTCCAAAACATCTGCCGTCTTTAATAGCTCCCAAAACCTTCCTTATGACACCTTTGTCCTTACCGAAACCAACCTTACACCCGATATTCTTAATACCGAACTCTTCACTAACGACTTTTCTTTCTATCGAATGGATGTCGTGGAATGTGCGAGTAATACACATGGCCGTGGTTTGCTTTTAGCTATCAATAGTATTTTTAAAAATTCATTACTCCCTATTCCTCCTTCAATCGAATTTCAAGGAGTATCAGCTAAGGTTACACTCCCTAAGTTTTGTATTTTTGTATTTTGTTGTTATATTCGACCAGCCCAACAAATTAAAGCATACCAAGCTGCTGTTAATGCTATCATTTATCTGCTTGGCGACTTTAATCTTCCCCTTCTCAATTGGTTCACCTACGATGTTCAGACACCCTTCTTTTCAACTATAAACACCTCCTCTGAATCTGAATCGCTGATCATTGATCTTCTGTCTGATTTTGGTCTTTTTCAACTAAATGTAGTAGCAAACTTTATGGGGAGACACCTCATATGATTGCGATCGCTACCATCTTCCCCTTAATCTCCCCTTCCCCATTGAATTTGAAAACAAACTTTTTTGAAATGGAGAATTACTGTTATGATTTTCGTAGGGCTGTGTTGAGTACCGATCTCTCATAAAAAAGATTTCACCTCTGCTCCCCCTTTGGTAAAACAGAGAGCTCCGTAGCCTAAGAAATACCCGTAACAAGCTTTGGAAGATTTTTTTATAGTCCAAATGTGATACCTACCACAACAACTCTCTTCTCACCTATAATTCTTTCTCTGAATTAAGGGAATTCCTTTATAACCAATACCTTAACCAAATAGAAAATAACCTTCTTTCTGATGCAAGGACATTTTTCAAGTTTATAAATTACATGAAAATCTGATGGGTTTTCAATTTCAATGAGTTTCTCAAACATAATCTCCTCAGATCCAACAACCATATCAAATCTATTTGCTAAATACTTTAGCAAATCTTCACGATCCTGATCCATTAAAGGTAGATCCACAACGACTAACTTAATTGAATTTATATTATTGAGAATGGTAATGAAATTGATGTTATATACACTGATTACAGCAAAGCCTTTGATAAAATATCCCATAAGATAATTTATCTCAAACTTAGAGCCCTAGGCTTTCTATCTATGTTTGTAAACTGGATAGGTTCCTACCTTGCGAAGAAAATTTATAGAGTCCTCTTCCGTAACTAAGTTTAAAGCCCCATACATGCAACTTCTGGCGTCCCACAAGGTAGTCACCTTGGCCGCCTTCTCTTCGTCTTATCTGTTGACGATGTTATAGAAACGAAGACGATGAATAAGAAAATGTTTAAGATTATCTCAACTCCATCTGATTCCTTACTTTTACAAAATTATCTTTCTATCTTTTTTGTGTGGTGGATGCATAATATTTTAGAGTAAAATGTAGGTAAATGTAAACAAATGACCTTTTCGCGCAAACAAATCCCATCTCATAGAGTATACTACTTCCTCAATGACGCCGTTAACCTTGTCGATTATATTAGAGTTCTTGGTATTATGTGTGACAAACACCTGAATTTCCATTCCCATTTTTACAAAATTATTTATAAAGCTAAGACCTCTCGGTTTTATTAAGAGATGGACAAAAGAATTTTCCAACCCCTATGTAACTACAGCGCTTTACAGTTCCCTAGTCCGTCCTCATCTTGAATATGCATGCCAAGTATGGTCTCCCTTTTATGAAAACCATTCACTTCGTTCGATTTGCCTGACTTGGCCTCATCTGGGATGATACATCCAACTTGCCTCCCTATGCCGATCGACTAAACTGATAGGTTTACAACCCTTATATATTAGACGCAAAAACGCTGATATATTATTTGCTCACCAACTGTTAATAGGCAATATAGATTCCACTCCTGAGTGATATTCATCCTAACACCAACCCTCTAAATCTGCGAACTGTCTCCCTTTTCTATATCACTCATCACCACACTAATTACGGGCACTTGAACCAATGTCCAGAATTATTCGTCAATGCAACGCTGATACTCTAGTCTTCGACTTCAAAATTTCCAAATCCCATTTGAAAGACACGCTTTACTTTTTCCCTTTTTGAGTCCGAATTCCTCGTCCCTTTAAATTTTAAGTTTAATAAAATCAAAATTGTTAGTTTTTGTACATTAAAGAGTGGGACTTGGGGTCCACATAAATTAATGTCGAAAACTAATAACAAGGACTTAAACAAATTTAAGTTAGTGTTAAGTGAAGTTATGTTGAGCTATAGCTCGTATTAAGCTGAATTAATAAATAAAAAAGAGGCTGGGATGCGACCCACACTGATAACTTCCCATCCCGTCTGTCGATTTGTCTTGCTTAAAATTTTGTAGGTTTTCGTATTGGGTTAAAAAAGTTGTTAGTTGAATTATTCTTAAGAATCTTAAAATTTCCAACAGTATTTATCATTATAAAGAAATAGTTAAGTTTGACTATCTAGTTTTGTTAAATAAATTTTTAGTCGAAAACAATTTTTTACCAATTTTAGTAGCATTTCTTAAATTTTTACAAGTTGGATGAATGAAATTAATTTGGGAGATATCAATAACCAACCATCAATTTTTACCGAATTTGCGTATTATTTTTTTTTTTTTTTATAAAAAAACGGACTTTTGGATTTCATAAAAAAAAATTACTGAATATCGAAAACAACGTTTTTATTTTCTGAAAAGCTATTTGGGTCGAAAGTCAATTTTTACCAACTTCGAGTAATGTTTTTTAAGGTTTTTATTTTATATATAAAAAAACTGTGAATTTGATTTTTCTCAAAATTTGACCAGTTGTTAAAAACGTTTTTTTTCTTGCAAAAAATTGTTTTGGAGATGAAAACATTTTTTATTCCTAAAATTTTCGAGATTACTATTATTTTGATCTATAAAAAAACCATTAATTGCATTTTTTTGTAAAAATATACCGATTTAATATCTCGTTAAATCGGACCCATCACCGATTTTTAAAATTGCCAAAATGTCAGAAGTTAAAAAAAAATCCCAAAAATCGTTTTAGGGGGTAAAGCTATTTAGCTACATAACGGTTCGCCAAAGGCAAACAGATAACATAAATTCTGACGGAAAGCACGAATTGATATTGTATTCACACATTCAAAACGTACCCCAAAAATGAGAAGAAAAATAAGTCAAAGACTCAATCAAAAATTCAAAAGGATTGCGTTTCAATTTAAACACAAAACCAAAGAAAACAAAACATTTTTGAATCAGATTTGCTTCAACAAATTTCGTTGCAAATATGACATTATTTTAGTTTTGAAATTTCTTTTTTTGTTTTTTCAACACGAAACCATTCATGTGTGAATATGTTTAACAGCAATCCCACAGTATTATATAAAAGTTTGTTGACAAAATTGTTATTTTATCGATAGAAATATATGTAAGTACCTTTTCTTTTTTGTAAAAGTCAATTGAACTCAAATATTGTATATACAACATCTAAATGTTATGCTCTATACATATATGTATGCTATTGAACCCTTGGCAAGTAAACACCCTTTTTCAGTTCCTACATATCTTCTTATTTATATATATATATTCGAAAGTCTTTTCGTAACAAAGTTCAATATAAAAAATTCAATTTTGTGCGAATATCTATTTTCATGTCCTTTTTAGAAGGTGTTAAAAAATGAAATGAATTGAAAAAAAAAAAGAAGTGGAGAGAGGAGAGAAGCGTGAACATAAAACCTAATAAGTTTCCAATAAACTCTATTTCAGGAACTTCCTTGTCAAATCGATATATGTACATATAGATATTGGAACCAACCCAAAGGTTCTTTGCATTTTTTTTGTGTCGATGGCTTGGAATATGTATAAAGTCGTAATTGGAAAAAAAGTATCTTTTGAAGCGAGGAGTCCTTTTTTCAGGTGGTTCCTTTATTTTTTAGTTTTTTTGGGTACATACCTTCATAGCTATAGTTTATTTTTATTTTATATTTAATTTGTTTTTTGAAGTAGGAAATTGTAATATGTTCAACGAATTGACGGCCATTGAAATAAATTTCATTATAATGTCATTTTAGAATTTCTACAGAATTTTTTTCTTTAAATGAACCCCACACCTGCTCAAGAGCGTGTCGTCTTATTAAACATCTCAAACCCAACCGATTCTAGATATTTTAACAATTTTATTATTGATTTGAAATCAAAATTCAGTTTGACTTTTTCCAAATATTCACCGACAAAAGCACGATTCCAGATCCGTTCACCAGGCAAGTACAAGAATGCAATCTTTAGGGAACTACATCTTTTATGACTTTAATATAAAGATTACATTCATCTAAAGATTTGGACTTAAAATTTTCAAATCAACAATCATTTGAAAAGCATGTAAAGGCCATAAAGAATATAGTGATTAAAAAAAGATAGCAAAGACTTTAAGTCAATACAAATAATGCATGAAGTCACAAATTATATTATTTAAGTGATTTCAATGATGTTTAAATGGCAAACATGTGCATTCAAGAGGACACAAGCGTCCACAGGGTTTTCTTAAAACCCACCTCTGTCTATAAACCTTTACTCTCACCTCCTCGCGGTGAACATCGGGTGCCTAGTACCTCAACTGCAGATTGGGTTCATATCCTAGTGAAAAGTTGTTGGGGGCAGCAAACGAGAGAGGGGGGACAGGTGTTTCCACTAAGGCAACTCTCCTTATCCAGACGCAGCGGAAGAGTTCTCGAAATGGAATCAACGGTGGCGTCTACAGTTCCAGAAACTTTGAACTACTTAGTGAACACCTTATAGGGTTTGATCCAGCTCCCCGTCCTTGGAGTTATACTTAGGATCAGGCCCTCCAGGTTGGGGGTTGTGCTGCCGGAGTGACTTCCTGGCCACGAAAAAGCCTCATAGTTGCGAAGAACCAACAAGCCTCGGATACTCCAAGGTACTGCTACGGATATCCCGATCCAAGCCAAACAAGGAAGTACCTATTGTCAGAAGTTTCGACTTAAACGACTACAATCGCAAGACAATGCCATGTCCTTTTCTGATCGAGTCTCTAATAACCTCTTAAGGAGTCCAATATTGCCTGCATTAAGCAAAGGCAGCATTGCCTTGCTCCCATCAGAGATAACGCCTCTGAAGTTCAAGGTTTCACACTGCCACTACAGCGAAACCACTGGCACTGGTTTGACGACAAATGACGGCAAGCGTACGCAGCGAAACAACAGGTGGAAAAACGGCATTGCAGAGAAGGACCAGAGCTGCTCGCGAACTCTACGAGCAGAAGAAGAGAGATGAACACCGTTTTCTTAGATGGAAAAAAGTGGGCATAAGAAGCGCGAGATCGAGGAGATAGAGGGCTTTCACAACAGTTTGTATTTTACCAAAAGGTAGAAAAAAACCCGGAAGCGAAGAAGATGAGTTTAGTGGTCAATGAGGGCAAGACCAAGAATATGCTGTCATCAAAAAAGGACACTAAACAACGATGTCTTAGACAAACGTCACCATGAACAGCTATAATTTTGAGGTAGTTAAGGTTTTTGTCTACCTAGGCACCGCTACAAATACAGACATCGACACCAGTGTTTAAATCAAATGAAGAATAACTCTTGCAAATCGCTGGTTCTTTGGACTTAGAAGGCAATTGAGTATAGTAAAACCTACCTTTTCAAAAGTTTAAATAAAAGCAGTACTGGTGAGTCATTCCTTTAGGCGAATAAGTGGACGCAATAAATATATGTTTTTCATTTTATCTGTATTTATACCAACATTTTGTGGTATGGCTCCGTATCTACTGATGAAGTTAAAACAAAACCTTAAAAGTGTCTTGGCATAATTCTTCAAAAAAGTTGCAAATAATAATATTTAAGTCTTACTGCTTACATTTTGGTTTTTAACATTGCTTAGCGTAAAATCCATCTTTAAGTTTAAATTGTAAAATTAAATATAAACATAGTTTTGTATTTGTAAATTGACTCATGTGCATTTAAGCTCTACTCGTTCAGAAGAGAATGTAGGTGTAGGAAACTCTTTAAACGAGCAAAAAAGCCATAAGACTAGCAACTCAATGGGATTCTTACAAGGAAACCCTAAGAAGTTATAAGAATTCACTAAAGAAATCCAAGCGATCTTCTGGCTATCGATAGAAGAATCTTCAGAGGCCTTCAGGCTATGGAAAATTCTTTCAACTAAACCAGCGATGCCAAGTTGTCTGAAAAATGCAGATAGCTCCTAGACAATTTCAAGTCAAGAATCGCTGAACGTACAACTGGATACTCACTTTCCTGATAGCTCTATAACCGCAACTTATACAATCAAATTCGTTAAAATTTAACATGTCCACAAGGTCTGATCACATGGACAAGCTACAATTTGATCATGCGTTCGAACCATTTAAATCTGCAGGACCAGATGTAATAACATCAGCCGAACTATAAAAAGCCATAGACATAATCGCATCCATCCTTAAGGTAATTGTTAACAGCTGCTTATATCTGGTTCCCTAGGCATGGAGAAAAGTAAATGTACAAGACTTTCTGTCTATGTCTCAACGTGCCTACCATAGAGGCAAGTCGGTGGAAACGGCAGGCTCTGCTATTGCCTCAAAGCTTCACCGCAGTGGATTATCAACAACATTAGACACTTTCTCATCCTTAAAAATGTAGTACCCGTGGCATGATGGTTAGTGTGTTGGACTGTGATGCCAGAGGTCTTGAGTTTGTTCCCTGAATGTGCCATCTAAAGTCTTTTCACGGGTACTGACTCTTGCGGGGAATTGACAAATTCTCCAAGAGTAATTCTTGTCATGAAAAAGTGCTTTCTCAAGTTAGCCGTTCGGATTCGGCATATAAACTGTAGGTCCCCTCCATTCCTGACAACATATACTCGCACACAGAATTGGTTGAGAGTTGTAAGTCACTAGGCCCTAGTTCTCAACGGACTGTTGCGATACCCAATTTATTTTTTACTTATTATTCTTAAAAAATTTAAAATCAATTGCAACTGCAATTCGACAGAAACTTCAAGATTTCTATGCCTTACATGAAGGGCATTTCTGGAAGACGATTCAATACACTTTTTCGTGTTCCAGGCGTAACTTTCAGCAATAAGAGAAGTCTTGTCCTGGCTTAAAGGAAACGTAATATCAACATCTGATATCTGTATCTTGTCAGATAGTCAGGCCGCTTTCAAATCTCTGGACTCTGTCTCTACAAACTATAACATCATATAACTTTCGATCATCTCTAAGGGAGATGGCACAACAGTTTGATATTCAGCTTTGCTGGGTGCCGGGCCATAGAGACATTTCAGGTAATTTTAATCCAGTATAAACTCGCCAATATAACATTGTGTCAGGTCACATCAAACATCTACAAAAAATTTACAACGATGCTGTTTCTAAGCATATTGCGTAAAAGCTCAATAATCGGTGTCGTAACGCCAAGCGGCTTGGCGTATTTTCAAATGAGTTTTCAGAAGTTTTAGGGATGAAGACGAGGAGGAAACAGTTCATTAATTCTTCTGCACATGCCCTGCTCTAGCTCAAAAACTCAAGAATTACTTTGGATATTTCTTCTATAACGATCTCAATCATATTAACTTATTCAATCATATTATAAAATATAGCCTCTCACGTTTCATAAGGACCAAACCTGGCTTCATTGAGTTTAGAAGATTGCCTCAAGGTTCATATGGTATCACAATGGGCCATTTAAACAGCCCTAAGTCCGTCGTATTCGTCACAGACAGCCACTTTAACCTAACCTAACATGTTATGCTTTAGCAAAACAATTCGCTCCACTGTACCATGCATTAGAGCCCGACTTCAAACGTACTTCCAAGTCTAGAGATTTGTTCTTTTGCCGTACAACGCGAATGTGGAATACCTTAACGCAATTTGTTCCTAGTCATTTGAAATTTATATTTTTAATATTTATTGAAACATTAAAGAAGGCAGCAACGTTATTGTCATAGGGTGTCTCAAAGTATACGAGAAGTCAAATTAAATTCATTCACCGTGCATTTGTGTGGTTACAAAATTCCTTCAATGAGTTTAAGTTAAACATTATATTAATTTAAGGTAATATTCATATGGTCTCCCTCATCGTCACTCTCAAAGAACATCAGCATAATTAATCCTATCTTGCCATTTAACAGAAACAATTAGTTTTTATGATTATTATGACAATAAAAACAATGTTTACAATTTAAGGCAAATACTATTTACATTTTATTGGTTCTTCGTTCCACCACCATCACTCTCGTTTCTGGTTTCGTGTGAAAACTCTTGGGTAGATTGCTTAATTTTCGCTTTTTACCACAGAAAGCATTACGCCCCCGAGATATGATGATGAGGATTGAGAATTTAAGATGATGATGACGGTGATGCGCCAAAGGAATTGACCAAAACGTGAACGCATACATTATGCAGACACAAACCGTTTTATGTGTACCTTTGTGTTTACGGTATAATTTCACTATACACTATACACAAACCAATCCCCAGCACATACGCTCATTATGCCTCATAAACCTCAATCATTATAAACGGGGTAACTTCATATTATTATGTTATTAAAATAATGTCTCGTCTTCGTCGCACGGGCGCGGACGATGAGCGAGACGTAGCGTACGTGTATGAGGCGTTGCAGTTTCATCAATTTAATTTTAATGCCGGAAGGATTTAATATTATGATTGCGATATACAACGATGAATATGAAATTTTAAGCTTATTGTAAAATTTAAAAACAAAAATTAAAGTCATAAAAGCCTTTTTATTTTATATCAATGGAGGGGTTCAATTAGGAGTTTGACATGTTTTTGATTTTTTTTCAAAATTATTTAAGTTTCTGTTTTATATTGAATTTTGATGTCAGCCATTTGTTTTTGAAAGCGACAGTTTTCAGATTTGATTTGCTCTACAATAGCTGTCACTGAGTTGACACTTGACAAAAACCTTTCAACTTCTATTCAGATGGTCAGCAGCTTTTATCAAAGGACCTTTACCTTTAAAAATTATCTTTCCGTCAGAAGAGTTTTTTTTGTAACAGAATTGACAGCAGTTGTCAGTTGTCTTAAATGTCAATTTCAAACGTTGTCGTCTGAAATAAAATTCTTAGCAATATTGTCAGAAAAAAGTCCTTTGTACATTTGAATGTAACACTATGAAAGGCTAGTTTACTGTCAGATCTGACAATATTGTACAAGAAAAGGTTGCACTGTACCATTCCTAGCGGGTCTTCTGCCTTAAAATTACCTGAAATGTCTATTTGGCCCGGCACCCAAGAAAGGTAAATATTAAACTGGCGTACCATCTCCATTAGAGATGATCGACAGATCTTTGCTGTTATAAAGTTTGTAAATAAAGTGTCCAGAGATTTGATAGCGGCCTATCTCAGAAGATACGGATATCAGATGTTAATATCACTTTTACTTTAAGCCAGGACAAGACTTCTTTTATCGCCAAAAGTGCCGCCTGGAACACGCTACAAGGATTGGGAAGGCGCAATGAGAGGCTTCTTTCTAGTCGTCCAGAGTACACACCTCCACAAACCCCTTCATTAGTTTCTGATCCATCTGTGTAAAAGTAAACTGACTCGTCTTTCAGGAATGCCCTATCGGAAGGTATACGTTGGGGGATGGTTAAGTCTGTCTGCTTTGAATTTGATTCTAAATACTTAAGAAATTTGGGAGTGTCCAATGTTGGCGTTAAACCACTGCAACGAAGCTTTGTGCGAATAGCAGAGCTTGCGACTATTTGTTTGTTAAATATGTCAAGAATTGTAAGATAGAGTAGGTTGTCCAGTGCCGTAGATGGGGTTGTTTGAAGCGATCCGCTTATAAATAGGCAAGCGAAACGTTGGATATTATTAAGTTTATGGCGGTTGAAAGCTTTTTCTAGAGCAATCCATCATACTGGCCACAGCATAATAATCTGATACGAGAGGCTTTATTACGGGATTCAAGTGACGTAAATCAACGAACGATGTTCTAAACACCAATCTTCTTTGAATACGTTCAAAGAGTTCTAGGGGAACTCGGTAAGAAATAGGAGTTATACTAAGACTTTGGTATATGCCAAATAGGTAAATTACATCCTGTTTATGACCGTTCTATAAAAGATGATCAGTTTGCTTGTAAAAAGTATCCCTTGATGTGGGATAGTAGTAAAAAGGTCGGAATTTAAAGAGCTTGTCATACGAAGATCCATACCACAAATATGAAACTACTGATTGTTCAAATGGCAAACATGTGCATTCAAGAGGACACAAGCGTCCACAGGTTTTTTTCAAAACCCACTTCTGTCTATCAACTGCTACTTTCACCTATCCGTGGAGAACATCTCCTCAACTGGAGATTGGAATCCAACCCAGTGGAACGTTGTTGGTTGCAGCAAACGAGAGAGGGGGGAGGTGTTTACACTAAAGCACCTCATAGTTGCGAAGCGCCAACAAGCCTCGGATACGGACGGATTTATTGTTGACAACCTACGCAAACGAATGAAGGACTATGAACTTCGGATATGCACGTAGAATGTTAGAGGTGACCCTAGACTGCTATAAAGCAGACATCACCGCCATCCAGGAAATAATGGGATTGGCCGGGCAAAAAGGGGATGAAAAATTGCGATATTTATTATGGTGACTACTACCAAGAAAACCAACAGCGCTTGTTTGGATGCAGCTTTATCTTTGGTGCCAAACTAAGGCAAGAAGTCTTAAGCTATAGGCGCATCAATGAACGCCTCATGACCATACGCGTCAAGGCTAAATTCGGCAACATTAGCCTGATATGCGCGCACGCCCCCACAGAAGAGAAAGACGACAACACCAAAGATATGTTCTTCGAGCTCTTAGACAAAACATATGAGCAGTGCCCTAGCTATGATATTAAAATAGTCCTCGGCGATTTTAATGCTAAGTTAGGAAGGGAAAACATCTTTGGTGGAATAATCGGGAAGAACAGACTGCACAACAACACTTCCGACAACGGATTCAGGCTCATCGATTTTGCTGCGGGGTGAACCGTCATAGTAGCTATTACGCGTTTTCCACACCTCAACATCCACAAAGGAACTTAGACTTCTCCATATCAATCAGATTGACCACATTGCAATCGACGCCAGACACATTTCCAGCATCATGGATGTACGAACTTTCCGAGGAGCTAACATCGACTAGGACCACCACCCCGTTGTACCCAATTTAGCACTTCGGATTTCGAGTCCCAAGGCAAATCAGGGAGGTACTGGGAGAAGGTACAACGTCGAACGGCTACAATCGCCAGAGATCGCCAAATCCTTTTCCGAAGGAGTTATAAATAACCTCTCTCGAAGCCAAAAATGTATCGGAAGCCAGTTTTAACATTGCCAAGATGCAATCAGAGAAGCCACATCTGATGTGCTGGGTTTCAAGCAGTCACCAACAAGAAATGATTGGATGATGCAGCCAAACAACAGGCACGCAAAGCGGTGATGCATAAAAGGACGAAAGCTGCTCATGAGCTCTATGAGCAGAAGAGGCGAGAGGAACGCCGACTCCTTAGAAGGAAAAAGAGAGGGCATCAGAAGCGTGCGGTCGAAGATGATGAGAGGTTTGAAAGCAGAAATGTAATTCGAACGTTTTATAAACAGGTGAAACGAGATTTACAGGTACATAAACCTAGAACCGAAAGCTGCAAAGACCAAAGTGGAAGCATTTTAGTGGAACAGCAGTCAATGCTGAGGATATAGAAGGACCACTTCTGCAGTTTGTATAACGGCGAAGACGAACCGAATTCTGCTGTCAGGCAGGATGATCCATTCAACATAGACGACGAAAGCCAACAATCCCGTCCTCCCGACTTAGACAAAGTAAAGATTGCCACATCTATGCTGAATTCTGATAAAGCGGCTGGCTTGAATGCCGAGCTCTCTTAAGCGGCTTGAGATAAGTTGGTAAAGAGCATGCACCAACTTATCTGTAAGATATGGTCGGAAGAAAGCATGCTCGATGAATTTAACTTCTAAACTGCACCAACTATAGAAAAATCAGTTTACTTAACATCGCCTACAAAATTTACTCTGCTGTAATATGTGAACAACCTGATAGGTCCTTATCAGTGTGGTTTTAGACCAGGAAAGTCCGTAGTCGATCAAATATTCACAATACGGCAGATTCTGGAAAAAACCCAAGAACACCATATCGACACAGACCATCTTTTCATCGATTTCAAGGCCGCATACTATAACATCTATAGGAACGAGCTGTATAGAGCCATGTCTTGTTTTTGCATCTCCGCCAAACTTGTCCGTTTGTGCAGGATGACTATGGAGAATTCACGCTGCTCCATAAAGATTGGAAACAACTTAACAGAACCTTTTGATGTTAAAAAAGGTTTTAGCCAAGGCGATTCGCTGTCATGCAATTTTTTTAACATCGTGCTTGAAAGAAAAGTGAAAAGGTCACTCGTCAACACTAGAGGCACTTTCTTTCAAAAGTCGGTCCAATTACTAGCATATGCTGATGACATTGACATAATCGGAAGAACTCAGCGGATGAGAACTCCTTAGGACGTTTCGAGCAAAGTTCTTGACTGTGATCTAACATCCCGTATGCATCGAAGGGAAGTGGAGTAGAAGATAGAATGATGAGCTGTACGGGCTGTACAGCCACGTAGACTTAGCCAGAAGGGTAAAAGTCCAACGACTAAGATGGCTGGGTCACGTAGAGCGCATGGAAACCAATGTTCCGGCCCAGGAGTGTAGCGCCACATTAAGTAAGTAAGTAAGAGTTTAGATAAGAAGAATGCCAAAGTGTTGGAATGATAACAGAGCACTGGGGCACATCATCTTTTATTTTTTTGGTTGTCAGAATTGAATGTATCCAATACTTGTTATATTGAATATTCACAAGGGTTATTTAAAACGGGGGATTCATTAAATTAAAAAGAAGAGGAATCATTTACGATCTCTAATGCTGGCGGAGTCATAACTGTCCCAGGCAGCGTTGAGTTTGCTTACGAACTCCCTAGCATAGAGATTAGGTTTTTCTAGAAAGCTAACAATTAGAATGTCATTGACAACAATCCTAGAAAAAAATTAAGGATTCCTCTGGTTTTTATGAACGATGCGTTGCCTGTGCCATCTAAAATTTTTCTTCACAGGTACTTCCTCTTGCGAGGAATTAAAAAATCATCCGACAGTAGTTCTTGTCATGAAAAGTGCTTTTTTAAATAATCTTTTCGGATTCAGCTTAAAACTGTAAGCCCCCTTTAACTATGACAACAGTACTCGCACAGAGAGAGTTGAGAGTTGTAAGTAAGTTAAGTTGTAAGTAAAGTTGTAAGGCTCTAGTTCTCCACGGACTGTTGTGCCACTTAATTTATATATATTTAGGCTCTTCGGACATTGCAGTAATTACTTACTAAAGTTTTTATCATTCATAAATTTAGTTCGTTGATTTTGGGAATTATGAGCCATTCGGTCTGGCTTCTACTGTTTTTGGTTGTTATCTTTATGGGAACCTTTTTGCAGCTTAAATCAAACTATGGGTTTTCTATAAGTCTATTGACTTAAGCCTTGTTTGGACCTCTTTTTATAATTGGAGAGTTTTGGTAAGAGAACTTAGCAGATAACAGCAGTGTCTGGAAGTGTCTAGAGGAGATAGAATACTAAAAGTGTACTTATCATAGTCGTGGGTAAGAATTTGTGGGGTCTCGTTGACTAGCTGAGTCAAGTGCTCCATGGAGGGACTTAGACTGAAATATTGCTCTCCTTCCCTTCATTCGACAAGATCAGGTGCTTTTGTGTCAGTTACCAGTAATCTGTAGCGGAGGTTTGATCTGCTTTCTCGAACTTGGGCGACGAAATTCAAAGATTTTCTTGGCTGCAGCATTGTTGTCAATTCGCCCGATGTGACCAAGCCAAAGTATTAAGCGGGTTTCTATTAAGCTCCGCCGCCGTAGTGTAGAACTGGTCAAAATTGAGTTTTGTAAAAAACGTGCACTTTGTGTTTCGAGAAAAAAGTGTGGAACCCATTTATTATCTTAATCGTCTTAGCAGCTATTCACTAGAGTAATTCTTCGTCGAATTTAAATTAAGGTCGCGTTTGTGGAATTCAAGTTGGTTTCGAGTCTTATGAACAACTTGAATAACTCGAAAATGTAAAGTGGTTAAACTGAGCAAAAATTTTCTCGGGAGTTGTCTCAACCCAATGTTAATGTCCAAAAGGGGTTGTGTGTACGTTGAAATATCTTGAGGATAGGAAGAAACAACTTTTGGAATGGAAGTTAGTTTCAATTCACCATGCGTAGCGTGGACAAAAAACGCGACAAGCAGAAAGTTAAGTATTTTTTTGAAAGAATGGATAAATTGAAAACATTGGAGCAACAAAAGAAAACCTTCGTACAAAAGAATACTAAATCCCACTTAGAAGAATTGAAAAAGACAATTCTTCAATTTGTTGCTAGACTTTTTCTTAGTAAAAATAGAAACCTCCTAATCAAGTAATAAACTCACAGAATACAAAAAAGAAACTACACACAATCAAAATAAATAAGTCTATTATAGGTGCTTCATTTCTTATATTATAAGGCACTCCCTTTTCTTCTTCAAAGGCCAGATTCGATTTTTCTCAAGCAATAAAACTTCATTCACAAGAATTTTTACTTAAACTATATTTATTCTCAAAAAGCTAAGAAGCATTCTCAGAATGAAAAGAAAAAAAAAATAATAAAACTTTTATTTTATTTTTCACAAGTGCTCACTCTTTTAACCACACTGTTCCTCAAAAGAATACCAAACAAAGGACCTAAGTTATACCTTCACCACCATCATCATCATCATCATACTCGTACCTCCTTACTAGCTGCTGGTGCACATTTTCAGACAAATTGTCGTATAGTGAATATCCTTTCAAATGACTTTGAATCAAAAGAAGGAAAATAAAAAGAAAGCCCTAAGTGTAACAATGCGTTCATACGAACAAACGAAAAACCTTCCATTTTTCTTATATGACTTATTCTTTAGTCACGGAGGAGAAAGTAGTCCTTATTTTGAGTGAAGAACAAAAATATAGGTATGTCCTTATATGGCACACAAGTCTGGAGAAGGGTTAAACTTAGCGCATGGACTGTGCATAATACACAGCTACAACATGAATTTTATTTCATTTTTGTTTTCGTTGTTGGAGAGGAAAACGTTTTTTTGTGTTTAGAAAAGTTCAAATTGTAAAAGAAGAAAAAGTAATATTCCAAAAATGAAAAAAAGGTTATGCATTTGTCGCCTTTTATTGAATGACCTTCAAGAATAAAACTGTCAAGAATACCTTATAAATGTACATATATTTGCTATTTTTGGCATGAGTCAAATATTTGGTTCTAGGTTAATTTTTAGGGTACTCTAGATTGATTTTTAGGGTGATTCTAGATTTTTCTTGGATTATTTTGGTTCATGTTGTGTTAATGCTTGGTTCATGCTTGGTTGATACTTGGTTGATGCTTGGTAGATGCTTGGTTGACGTTTGGTTGATGCTTGGCTAATGCTTGGTAGACGCTTGATTGAGCCTTGGCTGATGCTTGGTTGAAGCTTGAAAGATGCTTGGCTGATGCTTAGTTGACGCTCCGTTGATGCTTTGTTAGTGCTGGGTTGATGCTTGGTTGAAGCTTGGTGGACGCTTAGTTGATGCTTGGTTGATTCTTGGTTGGCGCTTGATTGATGCTTGTTGACGCTCCGTTGATAATTGGTTAGTGCTTGATTGATGCTTGATGGATGCTTGGTTGATGCTTCGTTGAAGCTGGGTTGTCGTTTGGTTGCTTGAAATCAATTTCAACTCTTTAACTATTTATCAAGTTCTACAAACGTTTCTAAATGTTAAGTAATTGGTGACATGATTAAAAAGAGGCTAAATCGATTTGAAAAGGAAGACATTTTATACTTAACGTCCTTAAGCTGTACAATTTTATTAAAACCTTGGTCATTAGATTCTCATAACTTCATTTACAAGGCATTTCGCATACTTTATTTTCTTTATGACATAAATTATATACAAAAAATAAAATGGTACTTCATATAATATAATGCTTACAGTAATACCTACGGGTATTACGGCATATCCCTAACAATGGTTAGAGAGCAGTAAGCGAACCACTAGCCATGAAGCTATGCTTGTACGAGGTACTTTTAGATGGTAACCTAGGAATATTTGGTTGGAATTGAGTTCCTATTTCTAAGAGCAAACTAGAGAATAATCGGTCGGCCTGAGTATTATCCATCGTATACTCTGAAGCAATGAACGGTAGAATAAAGAGGCCTAAATTCCTTTGCCCAGGAGCACAGTGCGTCGATCGTATGGAGAAAGTGGACAAAATTCTATTTTCCGTAGTAAAGTTGATTTTCAGTAGCAAAATTGTTTCAAATGCAATAGTTAATGAGTTTCTCCAAAATTCGCGTCATATTTAAGCCCCCTGCCACGCCCACTTTTGAGTTTCGATTATATCTCAAGATCGATTTAAACAATTTGATGGAAAATTATGGATTTAATTCTGTAGCTAAGTTTAGAATCACAAAAGAACTCATGTCCACCGACTGACACGCCCACTTTTAAAGATTTTGTTCCAACGTACATTGTTCAAAAATATATTCTTAAGAACTTTAAAATAAAAATAAAACAATAATATTTTAAACATATATGTGTGTATTTTATTTAAATTATAATTATTTAAGAATTCGAGTCAGATTCAAAACTAGAAGTTGAAGAAATTAAAGGATAGGACCTGAGAAGCAGGATCGTCAAAATGTCTTGGTTAGTGTTAACACGGGATGACTTTCTTGCTTGACCAAGCCGATTTTTTTTCAAATTCCTTATGTGTTGCTTCAAGCGCTTCTTCGATCAGTAAACCAATTGGGATTTCAAAATACGATATAATGTCTGGCCCATGAATTACCAATACCTACCAACTGTCACGCTCTAAATATAATTCCCTTACTTCAGCGAGTAATACAGAGAATTGACTTATATTAATAGTAAGTCCTAAAGCCAAAACTCTCAAGACTATTGAAAATTTGTGTATAAGTCGTTCATCAATTCGTGTTATTTCCGCAGCTAACTGTGAGTTCTTGAAAAATCTCCTTGCTGTATTGCCATCATTTGTCGAACCAAAAACAGGATTAGGCTTGTCGATATTAAGACCCAATTGTTTTTTAAACAATGTTTGAAGTTATTTTTTTCTTTCATCAAACACTTCCTTGTTTACGGAGTCTTTTCCAACCTGCCATGATTTAAATGGAAGTCTGTACGCTCTACGCAGCAAGCATTCGAAATATTTTATCCATTAATGAAAAGTGGATAAGCAAAATCGGAAGTTTTCTTCAATTACTGGTTTTTCAAGCACTTGCACGAAATTCATTTCCTTAGAAGTTGTTCCACAAAGAAAACATTTTGATGCACAATTGGTGTTTGATAAAATATTACATATGCTTCCATTAGACATTGTTAATATCAACTTAAATGAAATGTTGAAACTATAGCCGTTTTTGGTTATGGTCTGGAAATTGAAAGGAAAAAAATAAAAACTTGTTTATATTTGCTATGGCCGAAACTTCCGTCAAAGCCACTTTTACATGTGAGAATGGCATTTGTGTCGCCCTTTTCTTCAGAAATATCGGCAATACTTGCAACAGTTCACCGAGAAGTTCCCGAAGGTCAACAGAAACTTCTGTTTTTTTCGGAAGCATTTGCTTTTTGAAATTTCTCAACTTATATAAACTAGGAAATAAATCCTTATGAAAATCATTAACTGCAGATATAAATATATTAGATTTTTATCGGAAAGATCAAGATCTAAGTATAGTGCTAGCGTATCATTAAGTGTTAATGTTTTTTCCATCTTACAAGAATCAACTTCAATACAAGAAGAATGTTCGGAAACTTCCGCAGCAAATGTTTAGATGTATTGGAGACTAAAAGATTCCAAATTCTTCTTTTTTCGTCTTTATTGACGCATCTAAAAATGGAGTTTGGGGTCTGTCCGACTAGTTTGTGGTCCATCATTAGTCGATTTACTCTCTAAATAATTTAAAATGCTGACAGGAAGTGTAAAATTATTACTAAGCCAAGCCTCGTGTTGCTTCTTGAAAAGAGTATGATTCCTTGAACATAGCTTCCATTTCCGTTCCAAGTTTCCATTAAAGTTTTTAATTTTGGACCTTCAATTATTTTTTATTGTAACGGGATATTATTTAATTTGAGAGATAATATCATAAGGTTTTGATAACCTTATGTTTGATTCCTTCAGCCTAATAGCGCTGCAGGAAACTATGTATTTAATAAAAAGGTCGATTGGTAGAAGATCCAAAATAACGTTTAAGACGTCCATTGGGCAAGTACGCATGGCCCCTGTGGTGCCCACGCAAGCTGTTCTCTGAACCTTCTTTAGCTTATCAATATTATAGGCTTTGCTAAGAGCAGGCCACCACACAATCGACCCATATGTTAAGATTTGACGTACTACGGCTGTGTACGTCCATAAAATCATCTTCGACTGAAGTCCCCACTTTTTGCCGAAAGTTTTGCTGCAGCCGTAGAAGGCAACACAGGCTTTCCTAACCCATACTTCAATATTTAGTTTCCAGTTTAGTTTAGTGTCAAGTATTACTCCCAAATATTTTGGAGGTAGCGTAGAGGGCGGTTCTTTAGTTTTGGGAGTAAAGAGCAACAGCACAGTTTTACTTTGGTTAACTCCTAGTCGACAACTAGGGGCCCAGATGCTAACTTTCTTCAAAGCTGACTCAGTCATTTCACTAATCACAGAGGTGTACTTTCCTGACACCAATATCACCAAATCATCCGCATAGGCTACCGCCTTCACTCCACATCTCTATAATTTAACGAGAATTGTATCCATGACCATAAGCCATAGGAGAGGCGAAGGGACACCACCCTGGGGTGTTCCTCTACTCACGTGTTTTGTTTCGATTGTATTGCCTAGAGTGGCTCGAATCTTCCTACCACTGAGCATGGAAATAATCCATTCTCGAATGAAGTCTTCTACACCGAACTTAACGAGCGATTTTTCTATGGATTCGGTAAGGACGTTGTTAAAAGCACCTTCTATGTCTAGGAAGGTGGCAAGAGTAAATTCTTTATAATGGATTGTTTGTTCTACAGTACGCACTACCTCATGGAGGGCAGTCTCCGTAGATTTGACCTTAAGATAGGCATGCTAAGAGCTTTCGAGAGGTCGTCCAACTAGGATTTCTCTAATATGGTAATCAAGAGTGCGCTCCAAGGTTTTAAGCACAAAAGACGTTAAGCTTATTGGTCTGAAATCCTTCGCGGATTCATGATCTCGCCTACCCACTTTCAGCATAAAAACTACTTTGACCTGTCTCCACGACATGGGCACATGTTTGAGAAGGAGGCATCCTTTGAAAATTAGTTCCAGCAATGGAACTGCCACATCATGCAACTTTTGAAGCATAACTGGCAGTATACCATCCATGCCTGGGGATTTATATGTAGAAAAAGTATTGATGGCCCACAAAATATTTTCTCTGGTTATAACGAAATTGACTTGCTCCACATGAGCTACGTTTCAAGCGGTTCGGGGTTATAACTCTCGCAACTTGGAAAGTGCGTCTTCATCAATAGTTCAAGAGATTCGTCTGGAGAGGCTGTCCAGGTTTCATCAGGCTTATTTAGAAATAAAGGATTACAATGTTCCTTCGATAAAACTTTGCTGAGCCTTGCGGGGTCCTTTATGTCTTCGATTGATTGACAGTATTCTCTCCAGCCTTGTCTTTTAGCTGATGACAGGCCTTGCTTGTAAATTGTAATAGAATCTTTATACGGTTGGTAAAACTTATGTTTGTGGTAGATATTGAAAATTGTCCTCGCCTCCGATCAGAAGATGTGCCTTTTTGCTTTTAGCTTCGGTTATTATTTTGCACACCACCTCCAGAGGTGATGGTGCATTATGGGCAGAGTTAAAAGAGACCAAAAGCAAACCCTGTGTATTCTTATCTTCAAATCTGACAACTGTTAGATCGCGAGTGGTAAAATTTGGACATAAAAACCTTTTAAATGTTTCTTAGCTAAAATACAAGTGCTGGGATTACCTTGGCCTTGATCTGCGAATTTATAAAAGAGGTTGTATTATGGTTGTCTTGGAGGCCCCGCACGTTGAGGCTGTTTATCCACGGTTCTTGGATAACGCCAATGTCGAAGTTTTCCTCCCTAAGGAAAACTCTCAGATTATCTGAAGCGCACTTAAAGTGCTTCAGATTAATCTGGATGACCTTCAGCGCGTTTTTTTTGTTATTTTTAGCTGCAGAGCTGGGGCCCGGCAACTCGCTGGGGATCCCGAGTCCGCTTGTAACATCGTCAACCTCGATGTTGTTATCGTCTTTGTCGGTGTGTGTTTCCCGACTCTGCAGAATTTTAATTTTGGCATTCCTTAGGCCAAAACTGAGTTTGTATTCGGCCTTTTCGAGAGCCCCTAGTTTCGCCTCGCTAATCTTCAGAAGATAAGAGCCGCTGGTCTTCTGCGGTTCTTCTGCTTTAAACTACAGCCCAATCGTGCATGGGGACCAGCGGATTTTGCCTCTAAAGACCGGGGATCAGGTCCTGTCCGCATGGCTTTATGCCCATGAGCGGCAACCAAATGCGAGCCTTCGGTTGTCTAGGGATTTCCTTAGCAGGGATAAGATTGAGCTTCAAGCCCTCCCAGTCATTGCTAACCTTAGCAATGCTTTCACTAAGGAAATCCCTAGAAAACCTGTCCGCACATTTAATTACCCTATATCCCCTGAGCATCTCGCCAGAGTCAAAACTAGGGTAGGGGCCCTCACTGTTTGTTATAGTGTATGAAAACACCATCTCAGAGAGCTTACCCTTGATAGAGTTCCACACGTTCAGCAGACCTTTGCTGTTTGTGGAGAGCTCATCTACAACTGCTACGTGGAGGTCATCTCAGACAACCTCACTAAGAGCACGCAGTTGCGCTGCTCCAGAAGATGGTGCTTTCACTGGCTTTGTCCGGTTGTCAAGGTTGCTCTTTTTATGAGACGTGCAGATCTCTACCTGAGATCTGTTTCTGTTGTATTCATCAACAACCTTCTGGTACTTTATTTTATCTTGGGCGTCCCTCTCATGAATCACTCCGGTCTCTTCATTTTTGTCTATCTTGGCAAGAATGTAGGAGGCCGTTTTGAAGCGGTTCCTGAGAAGAGCGCCTTCTGATGGTTTTTTGGTTCCTCCAGTTGCACTGCTACTCGAGTGTTTCGGTTTTGTACACGGAGTAAGAAACTTCAGCAATTCAACCTGACCTTAGCTGATCTCCATCTTGACAACGTGCAAGAAAACTGTGGTGATCATTACCGCCCGGCAACCACTGGGAGGGTTTGAAACAAGGATTTTTGCCAGGCACTGTGTGACTCTAAGCTTCATCCTGTTGAAACTATATGTCTTTGAAGTTGGTGATCATTGTCCTATAGTGATCACCATTGACGTTGATGGCCTGGACCGCATCATTTTAAAAGAAGATCGGCCGATAAGGCCTCAATCCCAAAATGTACACCAAATCAGTAATTTTTTTTTGATCCATTCTCGCGTGGGTTGGTGTCGTCTTAAATTCAGCCATTTCGCTTATTAACGTACCCATTTTATCCAAAAATTTACTTCATCAATAAAGATGATTTTTCGAAGAAAATTGAGATCAACTTCCGATTGCTCCACATGTTGCGCAACGCTTTACCTTGCCATGACAATTTGTCTGACAAAAAGAAGACAGAAAGTAAAAGAAAAAATATGGCCAACACGATCTGTCAAAATCACTCCCACTTTCTTGGAAAACTATATTATCTTTTTAATCTATTTTAAATATTAAAGATATTAAAAATATTGAACAATTTGTTGTTGAAGGCGAAGTAATAGATTAAGTCTGTAAAGTGTTGTACCAACTCCATGCCTGTTTTCAATGCATAGCCCATATTTTCTTAATACAAGTCAAAAATCTAGTTTCGAATCGGTTCTATAGTTTGGGTTGTACTTGATAGAGTTTAGCCAAATCGCTATCCGGACGCTAGGGAAGTGTCCCAAAACATACCGGTCTACTATTTGAGTATTTTTCTATATATCAACCGAAAAGCCTTTCTCTCAATTCAATTGAATTTTACTCTAGGGTCTAATCAATTAAATGAAAGCTTGTTTAGCTTAAGACCGTTTAAGAACCCAAGCTACCTTATCCCATAAAGAAACATTACAAACCTAAATTTTTGTCTCCAAAAAAGGACATATAGGTACGAGTATATCGTACCATCGCATCTGCACACCTAAAATAAACGGATTTGAAAATCAATAAAGAATCGAATAAGAGCATATAACGAGATATTACTTTTGTAACACACCTGGATCTGAACGTCGTCCACGGAAAAGCGACCATAAATAAAAAGACAAAAAAAAGACGAGAAATAAAATTAGAATCAGGTTAACGGTATAGATTGATGGCAAAAAGGAAAATCGCATTTTCACATTTATTTAGATGTCACTTCCTGATATTTTACGAGTATCAATGCTTCGTCTTTTTCTTTCCTTTTTTATTATTATTTGATTAAAGTGCAACGAATCCTTTTTCGATAAGTAAAAATAAATTTTGTATAACTTTCAAAATATTTTATGAGCATTTGATTGCCAAGAAACTGCACAGCGCAAAACCCGTGAGCAGTGAAATGGTGAACAAAAATACATATAACTATAGATAGATGTACTCGTACAAGTAAAATGTGAAGGAATAAGGACGGAGTTGAGAGAAGGACAATGAAAAGGTATAAGGACAAAGAAATGATGCAATCGATGATGTTCGGAATCTATTCAGAGAAATAAAGCGAACAAAAATGAACAACTGTAATAAAACGACAATTGATGTGCTTAGTGTTTGTGCATTGATACGAAATCCAAATTATTGTTGATTTATACACTGAGAAAAATATTTTCTTTCAACAAAGTACACAAACATTTATCCAGAAAACTCAACTGATAATAATGTTCAGAGAAAAAGAAAGGATTTCAATTTCTAATAAAACTTGTAAAACCATTTTTTCGGAGGTGTTGAAGAAATAAATAGTTTAATTTATTTCATCCAGCATAGTTACAGGACTTTAGCGATTTTTTTGACAACCATAATTAAATAAAAATAAGAACATATTATTTAAAACAATGCTACATATGTAAGTGAACTAATGCAAGTAATAAATGTAATGCCGTCTGCCATAAAAATAGTTTAATTAAAATTAGAAAAAATGAAAATGCTTTAGAATCTTTTAATTATACAATTCTTTCTTATAATGTTGCAGGATTAACCAATAAGACTTTGTTTGTAGATTTTTATGAATTTGTTAATCAATTTGATTTTGTTTTTTATATGAGACATTTATTATGGAAAATAATTTTACGAATCTTTAAAGTAAATTTAGGAATTTTGAATTTAAATTAGTACCAGCTATTAGATCACAATCAAGGGGAAGAGCTAGTGGAGGTTGCTTCTTCGGATTAAAAAAAAACCTTAAAAATATGTGTTGCGAATTTAAAGTATATGAAGGCGTTATTTTTGTTGAACTGTTTTACAAAGAAAAATGTTTCCGAATCCCGCCGACTTATATCAACTGCAATCAATGGAATAACGATTTTGAAAAACTAGAAGGTGTAATAACTCGAGGTAAAACATCAACATATCAACACCACATGCTGGTGGTGGGTGATATGAATGCGAGGACAGGAAGACAAGCGGGAAATGAAAATGAGATCCTGAGAATTGAACGAAATTCGAAGGACATTATTGTTAATGCAAGAGGACTAAAGCTTATTGAACTATGCGATACATACGGTTTAAGAATTCAAAATGGAACTAGCTTATCGGATACGAACGGAGAATTTACTTTTGTTGGAGGACAAGGTAGCTCTGTGATTGATTATAGTTTGGTAAGTAGTGAATGGAATGAACTCATTGTTGATTTGGTAATCCATAATGTACCTTACTCTGACCACTTTCCAATCAACGTAAGCTTCAAACTTAATGCCAGAGAAGCACAGGAATCTAGAATTATGAATACCTTACCGAAAATAAAATGGAAATCGAAACACAAGTCAGAGTATCAATTGAGATTAAATAATGCACTGATATGCCAAAGAACTTACGATTTACCTCAGATAGAAGAGATAATCAAAGACTCTTACTACACAGTTAACACCAACACTCAGCGGAACTCTTCGGCACCGTGGTATGATGCCGACTGTAGAAAATACAGAAAATTATCGTTTGGCTGGTTAAGAGCGTATAGGACCTCAAATGAGGACTATTTCAGACACCAGTATCTGATGGCTAATAAGGCGTACAAAGAAATATGTAAACAAAAAAGGCTGTTTTCTACGAAGCTGAATCAAGACGATTAGCGCTATGCAAAAACTCAAAAGATTTTTGGAACTTGTCAAGACAGCTGAATGGCAAACGGTTTTCAATCCAAACGAACTTGAGTCCAAACCTTCTGGCAGCTCACTTTGAGAAACTGTTGAATTCAGTACATGAGATACCTTCGGTGGAATACGCTATACCAGCCTATGAATGTGGTGTTCTGATGCTACAATTAGTTATCAAGAAGTAATATCAGCTGTAACAAAGCTTAAAGATGGAAAAGCTGCAGGTTCGAATGGCATATCAGCTGAATTTTATAAGTATGGGACACCAGAACTACTGACAAAGTGACAAGGCTAACTTTCATATTTAACAATATCATGGAAATTGGGACTATACCACATGAATTCAAGGAATCGATTATTTTTCCGATTCACAAGAAAGGAAACATGGCCGCACCAGCTAATTACAGAGGTTTATCGTTCCTAAATGCTTCATACAAGATATTTACACTAATACTACACAAACGATTCAACGAATGGATTGATAGCGACAAACTACTGAAGGAGTACCAGGCAGGATTTAGAAGTGGATATTCATCGATCGATCATATTTCTACCCTTAGATGTATGGCTGAAACATTCCTTTGCAAGAAAAAGAAGCTATATGCCTTCTTCGTAGATTTTAGAGCTGCTTTCGATATGATCGATAGAAAGGCTCTATTTTATAAGCTATAAAGTAAAGGTATGTCATGGAAGTTTGGTAGAGTCATACAGAATCTCTACGACGACACAACAAGTAAAGTATGGGATGGTGAAGCGCTTTCGGAAGAATTCAAAACACAATCGGGAGTCAGGCAAGGTTGTACATTGAGCCCAAGCATGTTCGCCATGTTCATTGATGATCTGGTTGACATTCTGCCATGTGGAGTAGAGTACGCAGGGATGATAATAAAACTATTGTTTGCAGACGAAATTGTTCTGTTGGCAGCCTCTTCTGAATCATTGCAGATGATGATTAACCGATTATTCGAATACTGTCAAGTTTGGAATCTGATAGTTAACCTTGACAAATCCAAGATTTTAATATTCAAAAGTGCAAGAGGCCGCAAATGCGCAAACGAAAAATGGCATTGTAATGGAGAAAATATAGAGGTTGTAACGGAATTCAAATATCTAGGAGTTATTTTCACGCAAAATCTGAGTATGGAAAAACATCTGAAGGAAAAGTTAATGAAGCCAAAATGCGCAATCAGTACTACATGGAATAAATGCTTTCATAATAAAAGTATAGCACACAGCAGTAAATTCAAATTATTTGAAGCGATATCAGCGTCAATCCTTTTCTACGCAGCTCAGACATGGGGTACAAGACAGTACGATACGGTGGAAAAACTGCTACGATAATACTGCAAAAGAATCTTCCAGCTTCCGCGTAGCACACCTAACTACGTTATCATGTTAGAAACAGGAATCTCGCCGTTGTTCATTCGAACATTAAAAATGCAAGTGGATTATGTCACGAAAGTCTTGAAGATGGATGATAATCGACTACCTAAAATAGTAGCTCTTGAAGTCATAAGGACAAAGACAAGTTGGTGCGCTGATTGGTTGGAACTTGCTTCAGAATGTGGGATAGTCTTAAACCTGTGCAGTGAAGAAATAGAAACTTCGCTTTATCAACTCATTGCGGCAGTGGACTTAAAACATCGTGATACATTTTTAAATGATGCAACAGGATCTATCTACAGACAACTATATAGCCAATTGAATCATAACCTGGAGGAGAAAAATTATTTTAGGGATGACAATAGTACAGCCGAGATTTCAATGATGGTAAAACTGTGGAGCGAACTTATGCCACTGAACTACATACCACACAGAGATCATTTACCCATTGTGTGCTCTTTGTGCAACTAAGGTGAAAGAGAAGATAATTTTCACTTTATGGGTACATTCCCGATTTTAAGAGAAAACAGAAGGGATGTATTCGGAAGTGACATGTTGACACAAAACCAAATTATACAACTGCTTAACAATATGGATATACAAAAATTATGCAAGTACTGCAGGCTAGCTCTTCTCTATAGAAACAAAATCATAAATGAAAGCTTTTAAGATAAACTAATCTTTTTTTTATAAATACATATTGCAAAAATACATACGAATTATTGCTCAATCAAATTTTCATATAATGTGAAATATTCATGTTTTGTCAACTAGGCAGACGGCAAAATGCCATGCTTTTTTTGTTTTTCTATATTATGAATTTATTCATTAAAAAAATAATAAAACCAATCTAATCTAATCTAATCTAATCTAGTAATAAATGGAAAAAATACTCTTACAAATTTGTAAAGATTCCTCAATTAAGATTGTGTACCGGAAATTAAAAACAAGTTATTCTTATTTTATAAAAATGAATTGCAAAATGTGTTGGTTACCGCATATCTCAACAACGCCTGGACTAATTTGGTTGAGGTTCAAGGATGGTTTTTACGGCGGGAAAAATTCCAATACTTTCCAGAAGAAATTAAAAAAACCTCTCTTTTCTTACAAATTTTTTCTAACTAAAACGTAGTCGGCTTAAAGAATTTGGCTTCAAGTCAGATCAAATTAAAAAAAAAGGAGACAAAAGTTTTGATGTCGATTTGCTGTTGTTTTTCTTGGATCTTCTGTTACCTTATCTACTGAGCTTGCTTTTGTCAATTGATGATAGAAAAACAATTTAGGTAGAAAAACGTAAAGACCAAATTCAATGTGAAATAATTCGGATATCACAAATACGTGAAGCGCGATCGCTACATTCAACTAATGATGTTGCGCAAATGGTAGTCAAATTGATACCATTGGATCCACCACCAGAGCGTTTGTACTCATTGGTTTCAGGAATAGGAACAGATTCCACGCAGTTTTGGACACAAATCCAACACTATAAGAATTTCTTTCAAATGACTTCATTTGGAGAAACAAATGTAGTTCGGGAAAATTTCATGCCACCTTTCAAGGTATGTATTATATCATTTATTCATAATTATTTTAGGGAACACAATTTTCTATCAACTAAGTTAAGATGTTTATTGATATATAATAGAAGGAAATCCAAATATACAAATCAGTAAAGAAATTTACAATAAAGCATTTATTTCAATTCAGGACTTGTGCTTCATATTTTCAAAAAAAAAATATAACTTCAATTAGGCCTGACGGCGGCGCCCAATCTTCCAGTGCATGATGCTTTTAACTAAGAGTTGCATCGAGAAAAACTTTATGATCTCAACACTTTGAAAGAATTAATTCAAACAAATTTTCCACTGTTGAAGTATGTATTTGATACTCTTATGAAAGTTACAGAGTTTACAACTGGAGGGATTTACTCCTTAGATGCACCTGGTGGTACAGGAAAACAAGTTTTGATTTCAATAATATTAGCAACAATTCGTTCACAAAATAGAATTGCACTTGCACTTGGTTCGTAGGGAATCACAGCAACTTTGCTTGAAGGTGGTTGAACAGCCCATGCAGGAGGCCTTAGGCAGAACCTTAAAAGATCTACGAAGCAATAATATCATATTATCATATTTGGTGGTGCAATGATTTTATTAGCAGGAGATTTTCGTCAAACATTGCCAGTGATTCCATGATCAAGGCTAGCTTCTGAAATCAATGCATGTCTAAAGTCCTCCATTTTGTGGAAACATGTCAATGTGCTTCATCTAAGTAAGAATATTCGTGTCGAGTTGCAAAATGACCAATCTGGAAACATATTCTCTAAAAAACTCATTGACATTGGTAATGGCAAATTTCCTATAAACATGTTGACTAGCTGCATAACCTTTCCCCAAAGTTTTTGTCAGTTAAGGCAATCAAAAGATGAACTTATTCAAAAGGTGTTTCCAGATGTGTTTGTGGTATTAATCTAGAAAACCCATGTTTCTCACATGGTCAATGGTATGTTGTCTGTTCCCGTGTTGGAAAACCATCAGATTTGTTTGTCTCTGCGACAAGTAATCAAACAAAAAACATCGTATATTACAAGGCACTACAATAATAATAAAACAGATTTCTGTTAATAAGTATGATTCACAATTTCACATGATTAACAATAAAGCGATTACTAACTTTTAAATCATTATATATGTTTCATTTAATTATTTTTTATTCACCGCGCTTATCACCGGGGTGACGGGTCTGTTCAGTAGAATGTTGAGCCTCGACTATAAAATACGTAGAAACAAAAACTGCCACTTTACAAATCTTTATCACAGGACGAAGTCGGTCGGGTCCGCTAGTTTCTAAATAAAATTCTTCTCAGACTAAAGTCAATCATATCAGAAACGGCATTGAATTTTTAAAACACCTGAGCACAGGATGAGAGGTACGATTCCAAACAATTTAATAAATCAAATGAAGCCTTTTCACTAAAACTATTGTTAAGCGGTGTTAAGTCACTGAATTCCTGAGAATTGCGCAAGATAAAACTCAGCATTGAATTACCTTTGGCCGTTGAAAAGTTTAATTGTTTTAAAAAGTTTACTTTTTCGTCAAAAAAATAAAAAAAAAAGAAAAGAAAAGATGTAAATTATTTTTTAAAATTCGAAATCTTTTGGGTAAAGAATACAACATTTTTGTAGACTTTCTTTAACATAACCGTTGAAATGCTTTCAGCTCTTCCAAGTTCCGAGGTTTTATAGGCTTTGTACTTCAAATATCCCAATAAAAACGACGCAAACATACAGTGCTGTGCACAAAAATTTACAACTCATAGCACCTATCAAAAATACAACATATTTGACAGATACATATAAGTTGTTAAAACGAAATTATATCTATTGCTCTTGACTTTATATGTATCAACGTTACTGTAAAAAATTGAAACCACTTATCTACAGATACAGCTAGGCACGGAGCTGGATGGAGAAGTTTGAGAATGTGAGGTCCTAATCCGCCATCTTAAAGTAAAGTAATCTACAGATAAGTATAATAAATGGAACAGGTTAACACAAATTACTGCATTTTGCTCAGCAAAACATTTGCAACTGGAGGGCATGATTTATTTTGATAAAAATTAATTTGATTCATTGTGAAATTATTTAATTTGTTTCCGATTTAAAAAAAATGTCAGGAAACAAGCACAATTTAAAAATGAAATCAAGAATTTTTGAGTGATTTCAAAAAAGGATTATATCAGAAATAAATTTCATAGAAATATACCATTTGTCGGATAATAAAGTCTTGAAAGTTGAGGACTCATCATAGAGGAGGCAGTAAAAACAGTAACACAACAAAAGAAGACAGGCAGACAGAAGACAATTATTAATTTCTACTGGAAAACACTAAAAGCAACTTCTAAAGAAGCCAAACCCGAATTAAAATTATCCATTGACTCATCTACAATTGGATGCCGCTTACTACAGGCCTGATTGCGTGGTTCCCAAATACTGAAAAAGTTTTTTATTTAAAAAAAAAAATGTATAAGCCCGTTCGGATTTTGCACTAACTCATCTTAATTGGAGTTTGCAAAAATGGCAAACAGTCTTGTTTTCTGATGAATTCAAATTTAACATCCACGGTTCTGATGCAGGGAAACGTGCCAGGAGGCCAAAAAGTGAGAGACTAAAAGACCAAAGTATACAAAAGGAACAGTTAAACACGGAGGTGACTCTGTAATGGTTGCTTCTTAAGTAATTGGACCTATTCAGAATGAGTTGAAATTCTAAGAAACACCATGCTTCCTTATGCAGATTGGAAAATGCCACTTGCCTAGATATTTCAACGCGACAACGATCAAAAAAATAAGTTGAAGTTTGACACAAACTGGGTTTTAATATAAAGGTTATGCAAGGCACTGTCCCCAGACCTAAACCCTGTTAACAATTTGTGGGAGATAGTAAAAAGAAGAATCGGATGCCAATTTTTTAAGCGGAAGGCCGATCTTAATGCTGAAATTCAAAGGCAGTTGAACGATATTCTGGAAACTATGATAATCAACCTGATTGCTGCTTGGCGATTATCAAAAGTAAAGAAAATTGTAGGACGTGGTTCAAATTTGCAAATGTTTTGTACAGGAGTCTTTTTCAAGTTATTATTATATTTTTTTATTTAAGTGAATACTGTTGTTTTGTTTTTGTTTTGTCATATATACTGTTATAGATAAAGTTTTCAAATTCGTGGAAAAAAGTTTGCTGTTTAAGAACTTGCAACTTTAAGTTGCAAATGATTTGCACAGCACTGTACAAATTTGGCCAGCTGAAAGGCTATACTATTGCTGAGCTACGTGAAATTAATTGGTTTGTCATACATTTTTCGAAAGCAACCCATGGCCTTGTCGACGGCTGGCATGAGACATTGCACCGACTTGTTGGACCAATTTATGTCTTAGTTTTCTCCTTCTACCCAACTCCCATCCAAACGGTTTCCCTTAGCGAATGAAGAGGCTTCTCGTGAATCACGTAGTGATTCTCATAACACCAGTAACCAAGACTTAGTGTACTTATTTATTTATTTAATCTACAAGCAATATTACAGCTAACAGATATAAGCACTCCAAGAGCAAATTAAAAAATTGGCATCTAGCCTCATAACTAGGACTAAAGTTCCAACCAATTTTCTTGAATATATATTTTGTAAATCGTCTTTGAATCTTTTCAATTAGATCAGAATGAACCATTTAAATAGGACTCCAAATAACATCAGCATATTTCAAAATTGATCTGACGAGATATATATACAAGGATAATAACACGAAAGGGTCTTTAGAGTCTTTTCCATTTCGTTTTATGAAACCTACTAGCGAGTTGGCCTTAGGAACCAAATAATCGAAATGACCTTTAAAAGAAAGTTGGGAATCAAGAATAACTCCTAAGTCTTAAATACTTGAAACCCTATCTAAATCTACAGATTCAATTGCATAGTTAAATAAAAAAATATGAGATTTTCTGGAAAAAGAAATCGTGTAACACTTTTTGATATTCAATTTAAAGCTATTGATGTGACACCAATTTGATAAAAAATCAATGTCAGATTGCAAAAGTTAACAATCGTCCAAACTCGAAACTTTTAAAAATATTTTCAAATCGTCCGCATATAATAAGCATTCACAATAATTAAAGACCGAGACAATATCGTTAACGAACATTATGAAAAGGAGCGGACCTAGGTGGCTACCTTGCGGCACACCTGGTGTACATTGAATTGCCAATCTTAACTTGTTGTGTTCTACACGATAAATATGACGATAACCAACGAAGAAAGTGAGAATGAAAACCAATAATGTTATGTTTTTTTTTACAAGTATTTGATGGTTCACAGAATCAAAGGCTTTACTAAAGTCAGTGTATACTGAGTCCACTTGAAATTTTTGTTCCATAGCATTAGTGACATACGAAGTGAAATAATAAGAGGGTAATACCATTGTGTAGCCGATATGTTTATGGTATATGCAAATTAGTTTGCTGATACGTTAATTTTCATAGTGTTTCGAGAAAGTTGTCAGTTTATTGTCAGGTATTGACCTGGACAGAAAAATATACTTTACAAGTTTTAAAGACTTATGATCAGTGATCTACAATTGTACGTATTTTTTTTGATATTTGCTTATAGTTTTGTAAGCTTTCTTTACAAATCCATGACTTAAAAGAACTCGCAATTTTCGAAACGGAAACCTAGAACACAACTTAGTATCCAATCTAGTTACCACACATTTTTGCTTGTATTTTAGCGAATCAGTCCACAGTTGTTACTAACAATATTGTGCATAAAATATGCTAATTTAGAGTCAATATTTTTTTACTAATTTGTTGTAGTAGTTCTTCAAGCTCTTTTTGTTAAAAATATTGTCAATCGAGTGTTTGTTTAAATTTTAAACGGAATCAGAAATGTTACCATGATAAATCTTACCTTATTAAAACGTAGGACAATATAAATTAAAAAAAGGTTTTGTTCTTGATTTATTAATAACTAAATATCGTGATAGCGAATTTAGTTTTTCCTTCAGTGTATTTGTTTGGATTAAAGTTAAGTAGTACATTGTATGTTTCTGAAGTAGTTGCTGATAAAATCCTTTTTAAAAATTCAACAATGGCAAAGTGCTTAGATGCTTTCTTTTACAATCCAACAAAAAATTAATTATTAGTGTTTTGTTCTTTAGCAATCAACTGATTGATTGTTAATACACTTACTCGTATATAATATAAGTTCGATTTAGATACCTTAATTAAAAATTTATTTTTCAATGAGTTTTCCGAATCTGGACCACAATTTATTCTTTTCTTTAATTCAGTCTATGTCAAAATATTGTTTTTGATAGCAATAGTCGATAAGGTTTTCTACTAGGGGTCGCCTTACTTCAAATGCGACTTCAAAACTAATGTCAAAGGCAAAACCTTTATCCCACTTTATATTCAGAACATCAATTCGTAACAAATTAAAAGAGCTTAATTTTGCGTTTCTTTTCCATGTTTAGATTAAAAAATAGGCAACTTCAAGAAAACTTATAGAATGTAAAATATTTTGTTAAAACCCAATTATCTTTAAATAGAAATGCAATAGAGAAATTTGGAGTAAATTTGCATTAATTTATTACTAAAATCTATTTAGAACTTGGTTTTGGAATACTTTTAAATTAAATAGATTAAGAGAACGCGTTATTGGTTCATATAGACCATAATTAGTTCTATGAAGAGGAGAATAAAATAATCAATTTATGTTGCGCAAAACTCGTGACGAAAGATGGTATGGAAATAAGGAACATAGTTCAAAAGAGTTAATTCTGTTATCAACAATATCTTGAATGAACAAAATACATTGGACTTGCTTTCGACATTTAAGTCAATATAAGGGATCATCTTTATTTATAATTTGGTAAACACCCAACCCAGTTAATTTTTCGACGTGCATAAAGAGCGAATATTGACTGAACTTTTTTCATTCTCAAAATATTATTTTCAGGAAATGGAGACCAGACGATACAAAAATATTTTAAAACCGGTAGAACCATAGACTTAATCGAGGTTTTCAAAGTATAGACATCTTAGGAGTTCCGATTCAAAAAACCTAAAAGTGAATTACATTTAGATAGAATGTAATCAACATGAAATCTAAAGTTAAGCTTTGAATCAAAAATCACTCCATGACCACTCATAGAACTTATATTCAAAATCAATAAGGCATGAAGATTAAGATAAACTAAATTAGAACTTAGCCAAAGAAACAACGGTTAGCAAGAGTTATTCTTCTTTTGATCCCAGCGCTGATGTTGTTTTCTACGTTTACAGCGGAGCCTAGGTAGACGAAATCCTTGACTTCCTCAAAGTCTGTCGATGGTGACTTTTGACCAAGAAGTCGGTGTTGTAGGTCCTTTCTTAACGACAGCATGTATTTTGTTTTGCCCTCATTTACCGTTAAACCCATGTTTGTCGCCTCTACCTCAATACTCACAAAAGCCCCTGAGTTCTTCCGATTATGTCTATGTCATCAGCATATGCTATAGTAATTGGACAGACTTTTAAAAGATAGTTCCTCTAGTGTTGACGTGTGAGCTCTGCACTACTCTTTCAAGTACGATGTTTAAAAAATCGGATGACAGGGTCTGTAAAGTTGTTTCCACCCTTTATACGAATTCTCCATGGTCATTCTGTATACGAGTTTTAAAGGGGATCCCAAGACTAGACATGGCTCTATACAGCTCGTTCCTGTAGATGCTGTGAAATGCGGCCTTGAAATCGATGAAAAGATGGTGGGTGTCGATTTGATGCTCTTGAGTTTTTCCCAGGATCTGCCTTAATGTTAATATTTGATCGACTATGGACTTTTCTGGTCTAAGACCACACCGATAAGGACCGATCAGGTTATTGGATATGTGCTTTAGACGTACTGAGGTTCCATTCATCGGGCATGCTTTCTTCCGACAATATCTTACAGATAAGTTAGTGCTTGCTTTAAAGAGCTCGTCATAAAAGCCATCCGATCGACCTGCTTTATTAGACTTCAGCTTAGATATGGCAAGCTTTCACCTGTTTATATAACTTTCGAACTTTATTCCTGCTTTTAAACATCTCAACTTTTTCGACCGCACGCTTCCCAAGATCCTTTTTTCCTTCTGAGAAGTTGTTGTTTCTTTTATGCAGCTCCGCTTTGCTTGCCTGTTGTTTGGCTGCATTTGCCTGACGATATTTCTCATCAAACCAGGGGTTCCTTGTTGGTGGTTTCTTGAAAGCCAGCACGTTAGAGGCTGTTTCTCTGATTGCATCTTGGCAATGTTGCCACTGGTTTTCGATACATTGTGTTGGCAGCAGAGAACTTTGAGCGAGGTTACTTGCAATCAGGTCGAAGAAGGTTATGGCGATCTCTTGAGATTTTAGCCGTTCGAAGTTGTACCTTCTCACAGCATCTCTCTGTTGTTACTTGGGTCCGAAAACCCAACGTGCTACCATGCCTACAACGAGGTAGTGGTCCAAGTCGATGTTAGCTCCTGGGAAAGTTCGTACATCCATGATGCTGAAAGCATGTCTGGTGTCGATCATAATTTTGGTCAATCTGGTTGACGGTAGATTGATCTGGAGAACTCCAAGTTCCTTTGTGGATGTTGAGGTGTGAAAACGCGTACTGGCTACCATGACGTTTTGCCCTTCAGCAAAATCTATGAGCCTGAATCCTTTTTCGGAAGTGTTGCCTTGCGGGCTGTTTTTCCCGAATATTCCATCAAAGATGTCGTTCCTTCCTAGCTTGGCATTAAGATTGCCCAGTACAATTTTAATATCGTAGCAAAGACACTGCTCATATGTTTTGTATAAGAGCTCGAAGAACATATCTTTGAAGTTGTCATCCTTCTCTTCTGTTGGGGCGTGCGCGCGTATCAGGTTAATGTTGCCGAATTTAGCCTTGATGCGGAAGGTCATGAGGCGTTCGTTGATGCACCTATGGCTCAAGACTTGTTGCCCAAGCCTGGCTCCAATGACAAAGCCGGATCCAAATAAGCGCTGTTGGTTTTCTGGGTAGCAGTCACCATAATAAATGTCGCAGTTTTTCATCCTCTTTTTGCCCGGCCCATCCCATCGTATTTCCTGGCTGGCGGTCATGTCTGCTTTATAGCAGTCTAGGGCCTCCTAAAATTCCACGTGCATATCAGGAGTTCGTTGTCATTAATTCGTTTTGCGTAGGTTGCCGTTGGCAATAGTAAATCCGTCTGTATCCGAGGCTTGTTGGTGCTTTGTAAGTAAGTTAATTTTTACTTTACCAAGAAGTCACCCCGACGGCGGAACCCCCAACCTGGAGGGCCAGATTAAAATTGTACTTAGTATAACTCCAAAACATCCTGTTCTGAAAAGCTTTGTATCAATATCAGGACACAAGCCAGCGATATTGGTTAAAATATCACAATTATAAGAATTTTGAAAGAATGGAGCAAAAAGGTCACATCATTACTGAAAATCATTGGATGCAATATCCTTGTAATAAACGAATTGAGGAAAAGAAGAACAATTTCTTTGAGAATTCAAATACATCCAAAAAGATTTTGATTTTGATCTTCCGAAAAATGTGTGTCTTTAAAACGCTTAAATGTCTTATTTTTAGCATTCTCTAAATTTTGTATAATTTTGTTAAACCAATTAAGCTTAAACGATTTTTTCTTAATTAAGGTAGGACCAAATAGTTCTTAGCTTTCATTAATAACACTTTTAAAACTTGTAAACATATCCTCTAGGGACTATCCTTCCCACAAATCCTTCAAGTTAACAGTATTGTCCGAGAGAGGCAGAAGCATAATTATAATATTCAAAAGACAAAGAAATAGCCTTATAAATAAGATTTCACCAGCTTTACAAAAGTTTAAAGTAAAGTTAAGTTAAGACAGAAACTAAGTACGATACCTTAATGATTTAAGTTGTATCATCATACAATTTCTTGTAGAGATATTTTGAGTTCTTACGTAGCTTTAAAACGCCCGATTTCGATTGTTTTTAGAATTTTTAATGGGTATTATTTGTAAAACCGAATGGGATAGAATAATTTAGTAGAACATCTTACTTAAAGCTAAGACTTTAAAAGTTCTGATTTTGCAGCAATAACAGTGAAATAAAGCCATTTCGACTGTAATTTTGACTATTCAAAGACTTAAGTCCATTTTAAAGTTGATATAAAATTTAGTTAGACTTTTAAAGTATCTTCCTGTTTATTATTTTGTTTAATTTATTTGAATGTTTCTCTCATATTTATTTTAAAATAATCTTTAAATTTCAATTACCTAGTTCCTGTTAAAGTTGGTCATTCCGCAAGAATATTAACCCAAGAAAAGCTTTAAAGTAGGATTAGAAATATTGCTCTGTCACAGGAAGTCTTCTTAATGAACCCAACAAAACTAAACTAAAAAACCATTTTAATAAATTCAGGTTTTAACCTTTATTTGCCTCCGTTACCTATGGAAGCTTATTTTTCGGAGCTCACCTTCTTAAACAAATAGTTTTCCCTCCAATTCTTAGTGGCGGTGGTTGTTTGCTCTTTCCTTGTCAAAACTTTGCATCCCAACCATGTGTAGCTGTGCTACTTTTTAAAACCGTAATAAGCACTTTAAGTTTAAGATTCGCAAAGTTTTAGCTCAGGGGGCTTAGTCATTACGCACCAAAGGAGTCAATTTAAATTTTTAAGAGATAAAATTCTGTATAAAAAGCCCTATCGACTTTTTTTGTATGTTCTTCCCGCTTTTAGTTTTGCTATAACAAAATAAAGAACTAAAACCTTCAATATAAATGGAAGAGAATTTAAAATGTTGCTATATCCTTTGTGATCAAGATAAGGACATACTGGCAAAAAAACACTCTCACCCATTTTCACACTCATAGAGATTAGATATGTTTTGTTATAGGTTTGTTCATTGAAGATGATGATGGTGTCCTTGTTCATGTCCATTGTTGCTCTTTAAAGGATCAAAAGTTTTATCATAATTCAAAAGTTTATAATTAAAAAGTAATCAGTGGATTATTGTTATATTATTCGAGTTCATACATTTCTCATTAAGGTTCTGTTATACCCAGAATTAATAATAATAATCAGTCAGAGATAACTTAATTATATTAAAACACTCCCGAGGGTCCTTTTTCATGAATACACCACAAATGCCTGATGCCTGTCAGTGTCCGAGTTCGAGAGTTCGAGTTGGGGGTTCAACTTCAAGTCCGAGTGTATCTGTAGATTCAGAATTATGATGGTTGAGACAAGTGAGGCATAGGGAGGCACATCCATGAAGGCAAATTATATGTACTTGTATCCTCTTCTATACTATCTATATTTTCGCCTCATCCTTTATAATTTTCTTGCTCTGCTGACGAAGGAAAGCAATTTTGTCTTATCTCGATTCTCATTAAGATTTTTAAGATTTCCTTCTTCTTTTTTTTGTTTTTCATTTTCATTTTCGTTTTTGTGTCGTTGTTGTTGTTGTTGGGTTTATGAGTGAAGTGTCAGCCCTAGGGATATACTACGTCTACAAGGATATGATGAAGAAAATCTCAAAAGAAAATCCTTAATTTCTCGTTAAGTAGATTAATAAAGTGAAATGCATTATTATGTTCAAAGTTCGAAATTATTTTTTTTTATTTTTCAAACCTAAGGCAAAAGGAAGGGTGTGGCCGTGGATGAAAATTCAAATCGATTTAACTTTGATTATTTTGATGAGGCATTTAGATTATGAGAAATGGGGAACAATTTCATGATTGTAACCATTTTGTGTTAATTTGTTTGGAAAAAATAAATATTTTCTTTGAAGTTTTAATCGTAGGTAAAGATCTACATTTATATCATCAAATTATGGCACTTCTGTTTTTTCCAAGTTCAGTATGTTTTACGTTTGCATGACAACTTTGTTGTGTTTGTTTGTTTGTTTGTCCGTCCTTCACGTCGCAAAGGAGCTTCATTATGATATGACTTTATATGTGGAGGAAGTAACGAGACTTGAGAGTGTTTCAAGCTACTTTTTATCGCGGCTTTATATTTCATTCCCGTCTCATTCGAGCAGATCCGCCAGTAACATTTATTATTTGATATTAAATATATTCTTTTATTTAGAACACTGATAAATAGTATATCCTTAGGTGCTGAATGGTTTTGGATTGATCATCTTAGGCGTTTTTAATAATGACTTTGACACTCGAAATTATGAGATATAAGACGGAATTTGTCAATAGACACGCATAGGCTCAGTTCAGAGCACTTCATGCGTTGTTTAGAAAAGTAAGCTCTAAAAGCTTTAAAAATCTTTTACTCGAAAATTAATTTTTAGTTTAACTACGAAAATAAATATTAATTTTTTGTATAGCAACCGTGACGTGATGGTTGTTGAGGGATTGTCATGCCAGAGGTCTTGGTTTTAATCCCTGTCTGTGTCATCTAACGTTTTTTTTTCACTGATACTGCCTCTTACGAGGAATTGACAAATTGTCCAAGAGGAATTCTTGTCATGAAAAATGCTTTCTAAAATTAGCCATTCGGATTCGGCTTAAAACTGTAGATCCCCTCCATCCCTGACAATATTACTCGCATACAGGATTGTTGAGAGTTGTAAGTAGGTAGTTAGGTAGAAATGGCGATCTCAAGGCAACCTAGCCTGAGATCCAATTAGCGCTATAGTGGGCCGTTTTGATACCAAAAACTCGTTTGACCTGGGATTGAAAGGGCCAGATTTATAGAGAAGCTTTATAGCAATTACGTTAGAGCTATTTTGTCGTATTGAGAAAAAAGATTAGGTCTCTAATCTATGTCTCAAATAGCTCATCAAGTTCTTGAAACAAAGCATTTCATCTGGTTTTTGCCAAAGCAGGACATTTGCAGATTAAATGGATTATGGTTTCACTTTCTCTTTGGTCACTACAACTACGGCAAAAGGCGTTGTAAGAGATACCCAACCTCTATGCATGAACTCCTGTAGGCCAATGTCCGGTACAAACCGCCACAATCCTGTCTATGTCTTGCCTTGGCCTGCATAGAAGATCATTTGTACGGGTTTTGTTATAGGTGGGCCATTGAATTGCTCCACCTTCGGTTTGATTTAGTTTGGTAGATAGACAAAATTTGACCCTTCATAGCACCAACAGGAATGTTAACCATTTCCGCAAGTGAGCCATGAAGGGCCGATTCTTGCCTGGCTAGCTCGTCAGCCCGTTCATTTCCCAAGATACCACTATGGCCCGGAACCCAGATCAGGGTGACACCGAGGTTAATATTCAGGTTCGCAAGCTCATCGCGACATTGCTGGACCAATTTAGATTAGGATGTGGCCAAGTTAATGGCTTTGACAGCTGCCTGACTGTCTGTAAAGATAGCTGCATTTCGGTTTTGGTTTGGTCTTTGTTTAAGTATCTTACATGTCTCCTTTATTGTCAGCAGTTCAGCCTAAAAAACGTTAGTAAAGTCAGGAAGCCTAAAGGATTAAGCTACATTTAGGGACTCAGAAAAGATCCCAGAACCAACTCCACACTCCATCTTTGAGCCGTCAGTAAAGATGGTTGTGTCGAAACATAATATATCGACACGATGTCATCCTCCCAATCTTCTCTGGATGAGAAAATAACCTTATCACCCTTACTGAGGCTCAAAGTAGGAGTGCAGTAGTCAGTGTCTACCGAGATAATATCCGAGAGAATTAATTAAGTTGTGTTGCTGTGACTATTAGGTTTTGACAACCAGCTGTTTGATTCCTTCAGTCTAATAGCGCTGTAGGAAACTATGTATTTATTAAAGAGGTCGATTGATAGAAGATCCAAGATAACGTTTAAGACGTTGACGTTGGGCAAGTACTCATGGCCCCTGTGGTGCCCACGCAAGCTGTTCTCTGAACCATCTTTATCTTATCAATATTATAGTCTTTGCTAAGGGCAGGCCACCATACAATCGACCCATATGTTAAGATTGGACGTACGTCCTTATATCAGTGTGGTCTTAGACCAAGAAAGTGCACAGACGATGAAATGTTTACATTACGGCAAATCCTGGAAAAAAACTTAAGAACATCAAATCGATATCCACCATCTTTTTATCGATTTCAAGGCTGCATTTGACAAAATCTACAGGGACGAACTGTATAGAGCCATGTCTAGTTTTGGCATCCCTGCCAAACACGTCCGTTTGTGCAGGATGACCATGGAGAATTCACACTGCTCCATACAAATTATAAACAATTTAAGAGAACCTTTCGATGTCAAAAAAGGTTTAAGACAAGGTCATGCGCTCCCATGCGATTTTTTTAACATTGTACTTGAAAGAATAGTGCAGAGCTCACACGTCAACACTAGAGGCACTATCTTTCAAAAGTCTGTCCAATTACTAGCATTTGTTGATGACATTGACAGAATCGGAAGAACTCAGCGTGATGTCAATGGGGCTTTAGTGAGTATTAAGGCAAAGGTGGCTTTGACGGTTAATGAGTGCAAAACAAAGTACATTGTGTCGTCAAGAAAGGACCTACAACAACGACGGTTTGGTCAAAACGTCACCATCGGCAGACGTAACTTTGAGGTAGTCAAGGACTTTGTTTACCTAGACTCCGCTGTAAACGATAACATTTCAAATAATCGACCAATTTCCGCATTTCAAAGATTTATTATAGGTTCTACAAAATCAAAAAATATAAATTGTATCTATTATAAATATTTAATCCTAAAATTGATTATCTTAGCTTCACATATAAAAGTACAAGAGCAAATAGTAGTTATATGCATGTTGTACAGCATTTGAAAAATCCATTTTCCACCCAATTTTCAGAAAAATTATTATTGATATATTATCTCAAATCTCACATTATGTAGATAACAATAAAATACATCCCCAAATCGACGACGATGTTGTCGAAGTCTTATCAAGTGACATTGTTTAGAAGTCATCTAATTGTCACGATGACATACTCGTATTTATGCAATGTCATTAATTCTATAAGTTATAGGTTGCTATTGTTCTGGCTTTATAGATTTCAAATAAATAATTAATTTAGGCACTGATGTTTGTATTTGAAGCTAATAGATATTTCTCGATGAATTTATACACGTTTACATTTCTAATCCATAATAAAACTGATTTTTCACCTGTTCACTCTTTGATAAATTTTTTTTCAAAAAGAGATTTAATTGATGTAGAAAAATATGAATATTTGTATGTTTTCAATTTAAGACACGCTTAAAATTGGATTGAATTTTATTGAGTCTTTCAAGTTTACAAATCGATATTTATATTTTTACAATTTGCTCTTTAATCAACTTTAAGAAAACTCTTTTCGCTCACATTTTGTGTTTTTAAAAATTACTCTTGATCAGGAGCAACATTTATATAAATAGCATGTGCTAAGAGCTTTTTTTCTATAGCACGTATATAATAATGTACTTGTTATTTCTTTTATTAAAAATGATGCACCCCTCTAAAAAATCATACAAAACAAACCTCAAACTTAAGAACTGACCAATTAATTAGTAATGACAAAAACTAAAAGTAAAAGTATCAATTTTGTGATTTGGAGTTTATTCAAAGTACAGTAAGATGTTAAAATAGTTAAAATATTTAAAAATCATCCATAGCGTGATAGTTAATGCGAATGACTTCAAAACTCGAGATTCTTTTTAGGGAACTAAAACTGATCTTAGAAGAAAGTGAAGATTGGGGAAATCAACATATCAATCCCAGAGGTAACCATCTTTTTCATTTAATGAATCTTTATAGCGTTGAATATGCCGTCGACCTGCTGACTACTGAAAGCCATAGTTTCCAAGAAGCGGCTTCTTTCTGAATCTTTTGCTGTACGACACCAGACTGACAGTTACAGACAATTACCCTCAAAGCTGCTTACAGACAGTCGAGTACGACAGTGATCACTGCGGATTGGCTGCCGTAATGCAGATTCCAAACGAACGCGTCGAGTTGGAGGAATGCGTTCCAGCGCACTCTTACAATTACAGTAACATGCAGATACAGAAATTGACCAACATTTACAAAAGATGGACGAAACAATAACCCGAACGATAGAACGAATAATACCAAAGTACAAAGAACGGGACTAAATGGACGCTTACAGAAACGTGTAGGCACAAGAGTGTCTTACTGATAAGACTAAAAGACTTGTACAGACGACTTACAGACCCACACAGCTTGGAGGTTAGGACACCGAAGTCGCGAACAAAAAATATCAATCCGTAGATTAAATAGAACTGCAGGTTTTCAATTAACAAGTACTGGGACCGCAGGATCCAGTCAGTTAATTCCGTGTATGAAACTCCAAAGAACTAAAGAGAACAGAGAAATACTTAGGACAGCGCAAATATATCCATAAGAAGCCATCTTTCACGATGACTTTTTTATAATTGAAGATCCGAAGGAAGAAGTTTAGGCGATGCGAGCAGCTTTCCAGTAAGTATACATGGTGAATGTTAAAATTCGCCCCAACCACGACCTAGAAAACAGAGCCCTACTAATCACTTTTTCCTTTGAAATGATGTCCCCCAATTGCGATCTGAGAACCGCGGTTTCATGCGGTTCAATGAGCATTTCTTCGCAAATGCCATAATCGCCGAGTCTTGTAAGTGACGAAGGTAGCGCTTCAGCTCATCTTCAACTCAATAAAAAACAAAAAGTCAGCAGGTGTCGAAGGTATATCCAACGTTGTACTAAGACATTTACCGATGGAGGCAATCGACATTTACACCACACTCTCTAACAATGCACTGAATAATGCATATTATCCAGTGAATTGGAAGACCGCTGTGGGTCATCCTCTCCCGAAAAAGGGAAAGGACAACTCCAACCCGTCAAATCCTCGGTCGATAAGTCTTCTTCCGAGCATCAGCAAAGTTTTCGAAAAGATCATTAATAGGGCTCTGACTAAGTGGGCTGCGGACAACAAAATTATTCCGGATAAACAGTTCGGGTTCAAGGCGGGTCATGACACAATTCATGCTGCGTCTAAACTCGTTTCTGATATCCAATGGAATAAATCAAAACAACAATGCACAGGTGCTGTTCTGGTTGATTTGGAAAAGGTCTTTGACACCGTATGGTTAGAGAGTCTTTACATAAAACTGAGCAGGCTTGGCATTAGCAAGCCATTGTTGTATATACTTTATGATATGCTTAACGGTAGAAAGTTTGTTGTTAAAAGTGGCAATGTAACTTCTACCACAACATTCTCAATTAAAAATGGTCTTCAACAGGGAGCGGTGAATTCGCCGATTCTCTTCAGCATTTACACCAGCGATCTGATAGGTAGTCTTACAAAGGCAATTGCGTACGCCGACGATCTAATTGCGTACAGAAGAGGTTGAGGTTATTAGAATTCTCTTGCAGCGGGATTTCGACAAGATTCAGCGATATTGCGACGACTGAAACTGAATATAAATGTCCACAAGTTGGCTAGGGCCATGAGAGATACGTGCAAGAATTGGAGCAACATGGTCATCGTTGCGAGCAAAAGTGAGGAAACGGCTGTTTTACACCAGTCCGCTTGACCCCAGAGTGAATGTAATTTCGTTCATGGCCCTCATACAGCCGATGATCGTTTATGTCCTGTGTGGTTCAACGTCGCCCTTTCCCAAAATTAAAAAGTTTCGGATGTACGAGCGGCAGTGTTTACGATGCTGTACCGGCTTATACCGAACAGCCGAATCTTTTTACGTGCAATATTCCAACGTGGTCCTATACAATGGGCCTCAAATCAACAGAATTGACAATTTCGTGATAAAACTCATTCGAGGTCACATTGCAAGAGCTATGTCTTCGACCAACAATTTAATTTGGGGCGTTCTATTCGAACGACGAGTACTTCGAGCATGCACGCTTGAGCGGCTTCATTCCACCAGAGGCATTAGGTTAGGTTAGGTTGGAGTGGCTATCCAGATGTTATTGACTCACCTAGACCTCAAAGGTCCATTGTGATGCCACTAATGAGGTTACTCATGGGAGAGTAATGAACTTAAACAAACCATTTTGTACTTCTAATAAAGTTAGAGAGACATTTTGTGTCAATCGTTGCTAGTTTACTGGAACTATCCAAGAAGGGATTACCGAGAAAGTTATTCCTTCTAATTAAAAGTGCTAGACAATGACATAGAAGGTGTTGGACTGTTTCCTCTTCCTCATCGTCCATGCAGCTTCTACAGAAGTCATTTGTGTTGACCCCTAGCCTCAGAGCATGTCTTCCTATGAGGCAGTGTCCTATTATTACTCCAATTGAAGAGCTTATACTTTGTCTGCTCAGGGATATCAAGCCTTTTGACCGTCTATGCTTGGCCATATTTGCTTGGTTGCTAGGCAGGTGACCATCTAGCATTTGTTGTTTCTAGAGCGTTTTGTTTGAGAAGATATTTGCATGTAGCAAGTGGTGTTATGTTTTTGTCTAACTTTAGGCAGAAGTGTTCCGTTTTTGGCGACCTCATCGGCTTTGCAGTTTCCCGGAATGTCTCTGTGGCCCGGCACCCAAATGAGGTAAATATTGAACTGTTCCGTCATCTCATTCAGAGATGATTGCCAATCGTGGACTATTTGAAAGTTTGTGGAGACAACCGAGAATATTCGTATATCCTTGCAAGATATGACGTTTTCTTTGAGCCAGGATAGTGCTTCTTTAATCGCCATTACTTCTGCCTGAAATACACTACATTAATTGGGAAGTCTGTATGATAGACTTAGATTCAGTTGTTCTGAAAAGATACCACTTCCAACTCCGTGATCGGTCTTTGAACCGTCAGTATAGAAGTGTACCGCATCGTCTTCCAGGGTTATCTCTTCTTCCCAGGAGGATCTTGAAGGGAGCTTTTACCGAATACCATTTTTGGGGTGGTATAGTCTAAGCGATCTGGGATAGATCTGAAGTTGTCTGGAATAGTAGTATGTCCAGTATTGTCACTGTTCCATTGAGAGGTGGCTCTAAGCCTTACATATGAGTTGGCAGCCACCTTTTTGGAGAAGATGTCAAGTGGTGTTAGGTTTAAAAGCACTTCCAGTGCTGCAGTTGGTGTTGAGCGAAATGCTCCTGTGATGATCTTATTTAAATTTACCATCTTGTCCAGTGCGGCCCACCATACGACAACTCCATAAATGAGTATCGGTCTGATTACCGAATTTTAAAGCCAGGGGGTTATTTTTAGGGAGAAGCCCCATTTGGATCCTATAGCCTTTTTACAAGTAAAAAGCGCTACAGTAGCCTTTTTTACTCTTTCATAAATATTTGCCTTCCAATTTATTTTTTGTCTAAAATGGGGCCTAAATATTTAGCTTGGTCGGAAAAGCTTAATGGTATTCCGCTAATCTGAGGAATTTTATATCTTCCCGAAAAAAATATAAATTCTGTTTTATGTCGATTGACGTTTAAGCCACATTGCTTAGCCCATTTTGTAAGCCTATTTAAGACTTTTTGTAGGAGTTCCGAATGAACTTGGGGGTGCTTCCCAGATACAGATATTGCTACGTCGTCAGCATAGGCAATCACCCTGAAACCTTCTGCTTCCAATGATGTTAGTATGATGTGCCCGAACGGGACCGAACTGATAGGCTTTTATAACTAAAATAATTATTCAGTTTTGACACCAGATCCTATTATTAAAGACTTCTCTGAAAATAAAAACATGTACCGTGTTATTTTTCAACTTTTATTAAATTTGCAGAATATGTTCGTTCAAGTCTCTTTCCAATACATTTAAATATATACGAATCTGTGAATTAATCTTTATTAAAAATTATCACTGATAAGTTTTGCATTACAGTTCAACACGATATTGAGAAATTCGAAAACAAAAGAAATTATGTACCTTAGCCCGAATTTATCTTATATACTTTTTCTTTTACTTAATTCAATGAAAAAAGTTCATAACTCTTTGAATTCTCTTATTTCGAACAGAAATAATCTCAATTAGAAGAATACCACCTGCCAAACCCAACATCGCAGCAAGCAAATGAAATGCCCCCAAAAGATTCAACATTGACATTCCCTGTGGTAAATGATTACTTTTTAAATATAGAATTCTGTCCAAAACAGATTTGATTTCATCGTGGTAGATTTTTTCGTGGATTCCATTTGTCATCATGTTGGATATACGATCTTTCATTATGGGATGCAAGAAAGAAAACTTTGACATATACATCGCACCATAACTCGTTAAAACGGGCTTCTTCACCACAATCCAATGTGGATAGCCATTTTTAAAAGCAGACATTTTGTTCTTGAAAATAGTAAAGGACGTACTAAATGTTATCAAAGCATATTTTCCATCTAATTTAAGAAATTCCAAAATAATATCAGTAAGTGGCATTTTCAATATTTCAATTCGATCTTTCTTTATTTCCAGCTGTTCCTTAAGGTAAACATTGTAGATTGGTTCGGAACATACAAATGTATATCCATCAGCGATTGCTTCATCCAAATTTTGGGGAAATTTCTTGGAAGAATTTTCATGCAAGTACTTATAAATTAATCCTTCATATGAACTTCGAATAATCAATACACTCAATAGCCATGATAGTTTTAAGACCTTTGATGATATTCTTATGTGAAATTTGCAGTTCCTCGATGTGCGGTTCCGTAGTCCATGGTGCAGAATCCACTTTCCCACGAACACTGCCAACATTATGAGCCAAGTGAAGCCATCGAATGGAAATAGTAGAACTGAAACGGAACTGTTTTCCTCAGAAACCTTCAACACTAGTTCCACCTTTGTAAGGAAATAAAATCCTGTTGCAGCAAAGTTTGAGAGACGTTCCGGTACAAAGGCACTTCCACCAAGCAATAAATCTCCCTTTGGTCGTCGGCCACTTAGCTGATTAAGGGAGTATGTTTTATAAGCAATGTGGAGGGATTTATTAACTTACCATCTTAAACGAACTCGTCAATGAACCATTGTAATTATTTGGCTTGTATGGCGATACAATGGTTTTCCAAGTGAAATTCAAATTTGACGCCAGATAATTCAAGACACTTATATCAACTCCGAACATACGATTCGGATGTCTGATGTTTTGAACAAAAGGAGCCTGATCCCATAGGACGGCTTTCAATGGGCATTTCCACAGGTTAGTAAATTTAAGGGGGAAAATCGGTATAAGCCAAGTAAATGTCCCGTTCTTGTAATAATTGTAGACAACTGGTTTGCTGTTTCTGCAACTTGTTGGTGTAAACGGATAATACGAATAAATGGTTATTACTCCTTGAGCATCTTCGACTAAAATATTAATGTGGGCAATCATATTTTCCAAACAAAAGTGAGTAATTCGACGTAGGATTCTGTTCAATTTTGTAACAGAAGTTTGTAGAACGACATAGAAGTACTGGAACAATCCGGAAACATTAGTTGCATGAGAGCGCTGCAATTTGACAAGTCTCCTAAAAGCAGAATACATTCAGCAAAACTTTTGTTCTCTACTTCGAACTATGACAACTTACTCAAAGGCTTCAAATGAATCAACAAACATAATTCGTTTGTGAACGTTGAATTCCTTGCTTTTGTCAGTATTGTTCATTCGTATGTCGAACATCATCTCACAATTATTATTAGAAGCCAAAAGTTCATCAACTATATCAAAAAATTTCCAGCTATTTTTTTTCGAATCCGCAGCAACGCTTATGCGAACATGGTGCTTAACAAATGACGAATTGTCGTTGAACATCATATCGTGAAGGCATTTAGCTAAATTATGGTTTGATTGAATTGACTTCCAGCCACAGGAACCCATCGGATAAGTAGTCACGAGTGAAAACAGCAGAAATTTCCAATAAGCTTTCATTGTTTTTTATTTGATTATTTGACTGACTGAATTAGTTTTGATATATTTTGGTTTAACAGTTTAAAACGTTAACCTAAAGTTCTTCATGTGACGAAAAGGATTTAATAGTCGATTATGTATTATTATTGTGATAATCAAGCTAAATAATAAAACGAAAGATAAAATCGTATTTAAAGTGAAAAATAGTGTTGGATTGATTTCGAACATTTTAAAGTTGACTTTTAAGTAATTTTCGAATCAATGATATCGGTAGAATCTGTACATTTTCTTTAAATTCTAAAGAGAGTTGCATTTTATTTTACAATTATTATCCAAGGAAAGAATTTATGAGAGACAGTGCCATGTTCTAGCCATCCAGTGGGAGCCACTTGATAGCAAATATTTTGTATTAAATTAATACTAAGTTCTTTGAAACACGCAAAGGGAACGAAACAATATTTATGTTTTACCTTTGGTTTCAATCAACTTAATACAAGACCAAACATTTCAATTTGGTAGTACTTTAACACTATAGCTTTAAGGCATTTTGATCTTCAGTAAGTAGTAATTTTTTTCCTGAAATTTGCGGGCATGAAATGGTTACTGTTCAAATGTTAGAGTAGACATATTTTTCTCAAAACCCACCTCTATCTATCAACTCCTACTCTCACCTCCCCGTGGTGAACATCGGGTGCCTAAAACCTCAACTGAAGATTGGGTTCCAACACCACTGTTGTTTGCAGCAAACGAAAGAGGGAGTGAGAGAGGTGTTTCCACTAAGGCACCTCTCTTTTCATCCAGACGGCAGTGGAAGAATTCCCAAGATGGAATTATCGGTGGCGTCTACGGTTTCAGGAAGGTTGAACTACTTAGTGAACACTTTGTAGGGCTACTACGACATATTCGATGCTAAAAGGTAAGGAGCGAATACGCCGCCTCTCGCACTTCGAGTTAAATCAAGGACCTGGTCTTTCAGGTTAAAGATCGTGCGTCAGGGTGACTTCCTAAACACAAAGAAAACAAGGTTACGAAGCGCCAACAAGCCTCGGATACGGACTGCTTTACTGTTGACAACCCACGCAAACGAACTTTGCATATGCACATGGAATGTTAGGTCGGAGGTGCTAGACTGGTATAAAGCAGACATCACCGCCATCCAGGAAATACGAGGGGATGGGCCGGGCAAAAAGAGGATGACAAACTATGATTACTATAGTACTTAACTGCTACAGAGAAAACCAGCAGCATACAAATAAGCTGCTTTGTCATTGGAGCCAGACTTAGGCAACAAGTCTTCAGCTATAGGTGCATCAACGAGCGCCTCATAACCATCCGCATCAAGGCTAAAATCGGCAACATTAGCCTGATATGCGCACACGTCTCTACAGAAGAGAAGAGTGACCAAGGATATGTTGTTCAAGCTCTTAGACAAAACATATGAGGAGTGTCCTAGCTACGATTTTTAAATAGTCGCAGGCGATTTTAATGAAAAGCTAGGAAGGGAAGACATCTTTGGAAGAATTATCGGAAAAAATAGCCTGCACGATAACACTTCCGATAAAAGATTTAGGCTCATAGATTTTGCTCGGGGTGACACGTCATGGCACGCGTTTTAATTACCTCAACATCCACAAAGGAACTTGGAGTTCTGAAGATCAATCTACCGTCAACCAAATTGACCATATTGCGATCGACGCCAGACACGCTTCCAGCATCATGGATGTACGAACTTTCCGAGGAGCTAACATCGACTCGGACCACTACCTAGTTGTTACCAAGGTAGCACTTCAGATTTCCAGACCCATGACAAAACAGGGAGGTGCTGGGAGAAGGTACAACGTCGAAATCGCCAGAGATCACCAAATCCTTTTCCGACGAGTTACCAGTAACCTGTCTCGAAGTTCTCTACCGCCAACACAATGTATCGAAAACCAGTGCCAATATTGCCAAGATGCAATAAGAGAAGCCTCCTCTAACGTGCTGGGTTTCAAGAAACCACCAACGAGGAACCCTTGGTTTGATGAGAAATGTCGGCAAGCAAATGCAGCCAAACAACAGGCACACAAAGCGGCGCTGCATAGAAGGTTGAGAGCTGCTCAAGAGCCCTAAGAGCAGAAGAGGCGAGAGGAACACGGATTTCTCCCCACCTAAAAGCATAAATGAAGTTCGAAAGTTTTGTGAAGAGGTGAAATGAAATTTACAAGTACATACACCTAGAACCGAAGGCTGCAAAGACGAAAGTGGAAACATCATAGTGGAATCGGAGTCAATGCTGAGGATATGTAAGGACCACTTCTGCAGACTGTATAACGGCGACGACGAACGGAATTCCGGTGTTAAGCAAGATCATCCATTCAACATAGATGACGAAAGCCAACAATCCCGTCCTTCCGACTAAGACGAAGTAAAGATTGCCATATCTAAGCTGAACTCTAACAAAGCTGCTGGAACGGATGGCTTGAATGCCGAGCACTTTAAAGAAGCTAGAGATAAGTTGGTTAGGAACATGCACAAAATTATCTGTAAGATATTGTCTGAAAAAGCACGCCACCCGATAAATAAAACCTCAGTAAAGGCATCAGTCTCCATAACATCGCTTACGAAATCTTCTCTGCGGTAAAGTGCAGAAGTATGAAACATGACAAAAGCGGATGAAAGCACATTGGGTCGTTTCTAAAGAAAAGTTCTTCGAATCATCTATGGTCCCGTATGAATAGAAGTGTAGTGTAGTAGAAGATGGAACGACAAGCTAAACGGAGTGTACAGCGACGTAGACTTATCCATGAAGGGTAAAAGTATAACGACTATGATATCTGGGTAACGTAGAGCGCGTGGAAACCAAAGCTCACTAGCCCTTACCGAACTTGGAGCGCGAAACTGGAGACATCTTGTTATGGAACCAGCTAGGTGGAGAAGTTTGTTGGTTGAAGTCCTAGTTCACACAGG